>NW_006160005.1:38050-41924 GCF_000334495.1 Tupaia belangeri chinensis
AAAAAAAAAAAAAAAAAAGCTAAATATCAAGAACTTACAAATCCCTGTGTCTGTCTTTCTTTTCTTTTCTTTCTTCTTCTTCTTTTTTTTTTTTCTTCTGTATGGTGTGCATGCTTACCCAAAAGAGATAAGGGAAAGAAGAGAGAAAAGGTGAGAAATCACCCCCATGGGAGGGAGTTGTGGCCATGCTACAATTCTGTCTTTTCTATTCTCCTGTAGGGATCTTGTGCATGCACACACATGTATCTAGCATTATTTTCAGCTATCAGGTCCTGGACTGGAGCAAGCGTCAGCCATATGATATCCAGCCACCATCACCTCCGTGCCACCTGCTGGCCTGCCTGTGTCTGTTTTTTTAGGTTACTTGGAGTCAGTCATAGGAACCTTACCCAGATGATGTTATCTGATCCTAAGTACTTCATAAATGTTCTACCTCTCATTCTCATAGTTGGATCAAGTGTCTACCCTTTTATTTATTTATTTATTTTAGAGATTTTTGCTATAGGGCATTTGCACTCACCAGACAGAGAGGGACTTCCCAGGGTGATGGCCATGCCACAATCCTTTCATCTGCTGCAGTCTCTTCTAAGACAGGCAGGCACACTTGTTCAGCTTGAGTTTCAAGCCACTGGATCCAGGATTTGAACTGTGGATGACTATACAGGAATGAAGTGATGTAACCAATATATCATCTACAGGCCCTTAGTTTTTACTTTTTTTAAGATTTATTTTATTTAAGTATCTTTCTTTATTTCATTTTAATTTTACCAGAGAGAAACTGAGTGAGAGAGAGAGAGAGAGAGAGAGAGAGAGAGAGAGAAAGCAAGCAGCCAGGTCCGGGATTAGAATTGCTGTTGACAATGTGGGAGTCCAGTGTCCTTAACCATCATGGCTGCTACTGACCCCAAGTTCCTACCCTTTCAATAAAACAAATTTCATGGTGTGAATTTTGGGGGGACACATTGAAACCACAGCAGCCTCTTTTTTCCACTCATCTCTCTTCTGCTCCCACCCCACTTGTGCTCCTGTCTCCAAGAGCTGGATGAAGGGGATTCCTGGTTCCTTCCCAGCTCAGTTGATGTGAAGTCACAGGGCAACAGGAAAGGAAGAAGAAACTTCGCCAGCACTAGAGGCTCCTCAAGGCTGTTGGGCCCTCTTCTGGTACTCCCTGTACTTCCTCACCATAATGTAGGAAGTGGTGGAGACACAGGTTGGGATCCTAACAGCATGGCACCAGGGGAGAAAGCCCATCCATCCACTGGGTTCGCTGTCAGTGGAAACACTACCTCTAGTGGCAACCAACAAGGACAGAGCTACAGCACAGGGAGGTCAATGGAGACAGTGTTGCTGGAGCCCACAGCAACCAGAAAGGTGAAGAGAGCATGACTACATAGCCCATGGAGACAGATGCTTAGGACAGAGTGGCCACGGGGAACTGAACTGGCTGAGTTTCAGTAGATGAGTGTCCCTTGTATATTCACAGCCAAGGAAAATGTAGCCAGGACAATGTGGGTTGGAGATAAAGTCCCAGGATAGAGCAGGCAATCATGATGAGCAGGGACTCACCCCCAAAGATGTTGATCTGGGCCCAAGAGACAAGCAGTCACCATGCTTGGTTCTACAGGAACAGCTTCTCCTGCCCTTTGAATGTGGGAAGTATTAGATGCCCTTCCAAGGGTGCCTACTGGGCTCTTTCAAAGCAGTTCCTCTCTTCTAGAAAAATCCAAAGTCTGTGTCTGTGAGAATATGAAACGTGCATATGTGTGCATGATTCAGAGAGGCTATTCTACTGGACATGGTGTGTGTATGGTGGTCCCTCTACTCCTCAGCTGACAAAGAGGAGTAGAGTTTCAAATGTTTCATTTCATTCCCATCCATTCATTTTTTCCTAGGATTCTCTCTGAGAACTACACTGGGTCACAGATCAAGAAGAGAGGGCATTGAGTGTGGCTTGTTTAGAGGCCAGAGCTTGTTTAGAGCCCTGAGTTCTTGGTCTTCAGGAGGTCAGGGCTCAAGGCAGTTGGAGAGAGATGTTACAGAGCAGCCAGGCAGCCTGGCAGAGGTGTCTGAGGAACTGGATTCGGTCAGTAACTGTGGTCCAGGATGCTCCAAAATCCTCAGTCCTCCATAATTCCTGCCTGCAGATTCCTTGGCTTGAACAGTAACCAGTCTGTTAGCCTGTCCGTGAACTTTAGACTCCCTCTGGGTCCCAGATGTAGGTGAAGAAACCAGAGCCCGACATCAATGTCGGGTGGGGAGCCTCCTAGGCTGTCTTGCCTTCACCCCATTTCTCCCACATAATCAGGGGACCAAACAGTGGGGAGAGAAAGTAGGGCTGCTGTTGTTGCCCAACACTACCCAGAGCATCTGCCTCCAGATGAGACACTGTCCCCAAATGTCAGAAGGAGGTGAGGGGCAGAGATGGCCAATCAGCCTGTTGCTGCAGTATGGGGCCCTACGCCTGGGCCTAGGCCTGGGTCAAGGTGGTTCCTTTGCTAGGCCATCACCCCTTCCCTTCAGCTCAAGCATGGCCACTTAGTGGTGCGGGGCTGATTGGAAAGGGGTAAGAGCATAAATTATTTCTTCTGGGAACTGGCTTGGAGACTAGGAGTGTGCTGGCCACTCAACTCTTGAGGGCTCTAAGGTAGTGGGGTAGTGGCTGTGAGTTTGTAGTTGCTGTGAGTCTGAGCTGACACAGGCCAGGGAAGAAGACAGGGTAGGGTCCCAATGGGGGTACAGTAGGAACATGGGTGGACTCATGAAAGGAGGTCCTCAGTTCATATCCCAAGACCTCCCTGTGCACACTAGGTTATGCCTCTGTTTATGAGGCTGAGGCTGGGTTGGATTGAGACTTGGTGACACTGCTGGGGGCCTCTCTCTTTTTCTCTTTCATGAAATAGATAAATTATAAAAGTTTAGAGAGCTGGCCTGGTGGCATAGCGATTGGAGTGGCTTGATCCCACATGGCTGACGGTAGGTTCCAGCCTTAACATTGGATGATACGTCAAGCATGTTTGTGTCTGCCAAAAACCCCGAATGAGATAGGAAGAGAAATTGTGGCATGTTCATCTCTCAGAGGTAAGTACCCAATTTCTCTTTCTCTCTATAACTTCGACAGTTCTCCGTGTCGGTCAACACAGGGCCATGGGCACCATCCTGGTGCGGAGTAGCTCTCCTCTGGCTCTGACAGGTCCACCTGTATCTGGCGGCCTCCTGCGGCCCCCGACCTTGGTCCCCAGCACGCCCGCTCCAAACTACTGTCTCTCCGCCTTCCAGGAGCACCAGAGCGTCTAGGATCAGACCGACCTAGAAGCAAAGTGTCAGAAATCACGGAAGTTCGCCCCTACCCAACGCTGCGCTTCCCCACTCGATCACCGTTCCACTTCCCCGACCTGACCACGCCCCACTCAGGATCCCTGTCCCGTGATTGGCCCCGCCCAGACCGGGCCCGCCCCTTCTCCCCGCAGTCCTCGGGTTCTCAGCCAGACACACAGAACTGCTGAAGCTGGAGGGCGCCCTCCACAGCGACTCTCGCTTCTTGCTGGAGGTGCTCACCCCGGCTCCTTGCTGGGCTCAGTCTCGGTTTTCCGTGCTCTCTTCCCACGCCCCCACGGCGCAATCTTTAGGAAATATAGACTCTGGCTCTGGATATCCAGACAACTCGCAAGGACGTCGCCTCCATCCCCACTGACCGCTGAAGTGTCGCGGTCGCCCCAGGTCTCCCGAGGTCCGGGGACGCACGTTTAAGGGTAGATTCTCTGGGATCCGGTTCGTATGTTTACCGCTGGGCTAGGCTATGGAGCATCGGAGGAAGAACTGGAATTTTTCTGGGGTCCCTGCACGCACCTGTAGCACTAGCATTGAGGTTCCGTAA
>NW_006160005.1:42513-70714 GCF_000334495.1 Tupaia belangeri chinensis
TTCCGTTGGCTCAGCATCGTGGCAGGGCCTGTATTTAAACCCAGATAGCAGTTACAGAAGGGACATGGGAAACACATTGCGCATTCTCTCACATCGGGATCTCGAGCTGGAGCCACAGTCTCCCACCAAAACCCAATCGCGGCAACACTGGCTTGCTTGGCACGCCGGTTCATTAAAGTGGGGAGGCGTGCGGGCAGGGAGAACTCCGAACAGATGAAGCTTGGGTCACATGCGAGGCGACATTTTAAAAAATTAAGAGAATTCAATTATGAGTTTATTTCAGGGTAGAACACTTGAAATCCATGCATAGATGTTTTGTAATCCGTCTTTTTAGTCTATTTTTTTAAGATCTCGCATATTTCGAACTTGAATCACAAGCTCAGTCCTTGGCATCCGAACTGCGGTCTCTCCGCCCTCCAGGAGCCCCTGTGCGTCTCGGATCAGACCGAGAAGCTAAGTAGCAGAAATCGCGGGAATTTGCCCCTATCCAACGCTTCGCTCCCCAACCCTAACACGGTTGACTTACTGGGTCTGACCACACCCCACTCAGTATCCCCTTCCAGTGATTGGCCCCGCCCAGGCCGGGCCCGCCCCTCCGCCCCGCAGTCCTGCGGTTCTCAGCCAGACACACAGAAGAGCTGAAGGTGGAGGGCGCGGCCCACAGCTACTCTCGCTTCCTGCAGGAGGTGCTCACCCTGGCTCCTTGCTGGGCTCAGTCTCGGTTTTCCGTGCTCTCCTCTCACGCCCCCACGGCGCAATTCTTAGGAAATATAGACTCTGGCTCTTGATCTCCAGACAACCAGCCCGGACGCCGCCTCCATCCCCACTGATCGCTAAAGTGTCGCTGTCGCCCCGGGTCTCCCTAGGTCCCGGGGCCTGCGTTTGGCAGGTGGATCCGCTGGGGTCCTCTTCGCACGTTTACACGTGGAATGAGCTATGCAGCATAGGACGAAGAACTGGAATTTTCCTAGGGTCCCTGCACGTACCTGTAGCACTGGCATTGAAGCAGTGTGTGGTGGAGGCCCGACGGTACACGGGGGAGGCTGATGTTGAGTTGTGGGGGAGGATGCTGGATGAAGCGAGCGAAGAGCCTGGAGGTTGGAATGGAGAGAGAAAGCGTGGGTAGGGCGTGTTGGGCTGAGTTTGAGGCTAAAGCGTGATGTTTGGGTTGAGTTGTGCGTTGTGTGGAGCGAGAGGTTTGGTATTGTTTTGAGAGTTCGTGGTAGTTGTAGAGAGATAGGCAGAGAGAGAACGAGAAAAGATAACTCCCTCCGGGGGAATAAGAGGGCGGTATACGTTGCGGTGTATGTGCTGTGGGGAGTTTTAGGGTGCGAGATAAGTTGTAGGTGTGTGAAGGAGGCGAAAATGTGGAGGCAAGAGGAAAAAACATTGTCCAGGACTCGAACCACAGTCGTTTGTCATGTGAGATCCAGCCACCTTAACCTTCACGCCACCTGCCGGCATATCTACGACTTCTCCTTTTGGAGTATTGAAAGACAATCTGTGACATTAGGTACGCATACCCGGAAGTGCTTCAGCTAAAGAACAAGAGTTGGGAATTCTCACCCATCCGGGATGCTATTGAGGGCCCTCCAAGTTCCTCCTCTCTCTGACCCTTGATGCTAACATTTCGTGGCTCACACAATTTCCAAATCTACTCCCCAGTAAAATGACTAACTTGGGCGAAGTTGGTTCGGTATGCTCCGCATCATATTTCGGCCTGTATGTAAACCCAGATTGGGGTTACAGTTTGGTCAGGTGGAAACACATTGTTCAATCTCTCACACCAGTACTGGAGCAGTAGCTGTAGTCACAGTCTCGCAGCAAAGCCCAATAGCTTCAAAAGTGGCTTTGGACTCCCGGTCATTAAAAAAAAAAAAAGCGTGTGCCCCCCGTTTTAAAAAAAAAAAAAAAAAAAAAAGTGTCAGGGAAAATTCCAAAAAGATGTAGCTTGGATCACATGCGACTGGACTTTCAAAAAATTAAGCGAATTTAATTAAGAGTTTATTTGGAGGCATAAAATTTGAAATTCATCCATAGGCTTTTTTTTTAGCTATAGGATGTGTGAGCTCACCAGACAGAGAGAGACTTAGAGACAGAAAGGGAGAAATCACCCCCCAGGGGGGATGGCCACGCCGCAATCCCTTTTCCTCCATTCTCCTCTCATGATCTTGGGTACACGCACACATGCGCCCTCTTGGGCACACACGCACACACGACCGACATGAGTTTTAAGCCACAGGTCCAGGAGGCGAACGACGGGACATAGCCATTACTCTAACTGCTGGTCCCATCCACAGGTTTTTCATAATCTGGAGGAGTCCGACCCAGCGGGGCTCCAGGACCCGTCTGAGCCCCTTGACCTTGGAGCATCGCTTCCGGTGGGTTCAGTGAGTTGTCAAGGACACGACTGTATGCCCCCCGACCATGGAACAAGCTTGGGTCACTTAGCATGTTGGCAAGGCCGCCTGCTATTCGCTCCGGGACTATGATAGCTTTGCTGGGAAGTGACCCCCCGACTAGGCCGAAACTGGCCCAGGATGCTCTCGTCCCATGGTAGCTAATGTTCTAACAAAATACATAACAGTGGTGCCATAGGTTACACAAGTGTATCCACAACACCATAAACCCATTTTGAAGTTTTTCATTAACTTATTAGCCACTTTACCGCCAGTTGAAAAAACTGTCCCTGCCCTTACCAAGTGAATAATAACTTCACTCCTTCAGGGTAGGTAAATATATTAGGATTCCTTTAAATAAATTTTAGATCTCTATAGAATTATATAAATATCATTCTTTATTGAGATCCATAAGAACTAATATCTGTACTTGAGATTTTATTTTCTAGCAACGCAACCAGTGACCGCAAGACAGCTGCCGCCAAGTACTGGCTGATAATTAACTCTGCCTGCTGGAGCTGTTCTCTGGAACCACACTCCCAGAACAGAAGTTCCCAAAAGCCTGCTTACATCAATCTATTGTTGAATTGTATCGACCTGCCCTTAATCAAACCCTGAATAGAATCTTTGATCTCTATTGTTAAAACTTTATGAATTGATAATTAGAACACGTAGCCCCTCTCCCATTTACTTGCATGTATCCCATTTTCAATAAAAAGGCACGATGATTCCTAGCAGTTGTCACTCCTCAGAGAGCGATCTCTGGGAGTGTCCGGCTGAGGACGTGCATGAGAAAGCATTGAGGCCTCTGTCTTCTGTTCACCTTCGCCGCCTTCGTCGAGATAACCAACCCATGCTGAGGCTGGACCCCGGCAATAATCTGTTTTCAGTCAAGTTTTTGACGATCTCACATATTTCGGGCCTGGATCACAGGCTCAGTTCCTTGTACCCCCTTGGAACCCCAGTGATGAGATTTCAGGTGTCGATAAGCCCGTAGAGAGAAAAATTGGTAGCATCTTTATTGATGAAGATGTTTGTAACATGTGGCTGTAGTTCTTCTGATCAAATGGTGCTTTTTGTTTTGTTTTCTTCTCATGCGCTTGCCAGGTACACACACAGAGAAAGGTAAGTAGAGAGAAAGCAACCCCCCGACTGGAGACGGCCACATTGCAGGGTGTTCTCCATTTCTCATCTCAGGATTATGGCCAGGGAAGCAGTGCGCAGGCCAGCGTCTTTTGTGTTTCAAAGAGCAGGTTCTGGGACTGGAGCGTCCTTGTAGCCCAGGTGAGATCCACCTGCCTTAAGGACCACGTTAACAGTTGGCCTTAGACACAGTTCTAATTACTATATACCTGTTTAATTTTACCAAGAACTATGTAAAGATAGGAACTATTATTTACCTACTGCATAGCTGAGTCAACTGATGCTTAGGTTAGATAACTCCCCCCTCCTATACCAATGAAATCCAATCACTCTTTGGCCAGCAGGTGGCCTGGTAGTTAAGGTGCTGAATACTCTCTCATGGCGGACCCCCATGGGAAGGTTCTGGGTTGATTTAGAGACCTATCTGAGTACACTGGTCACATTCGTGTCTATTGTCTCTGGCTGCATGAGGCTGAGAGTGGATCATAGTGGATCCAGTCCCATGGGGATACTGTATATCTGACTCTCTCCCCAAAGGAAGAAATTATGTTAATTTTTAAGAAAACAGAAGACCTAAATCACCTTCACATGATCTTTCCTCTGTGATCCTTTCTTCACCACAGAAAGTTCTTGTGACCTTTCTATTCCCACCAGATCAGACATGCAATGCTGGCTGTCAGTCTTCTCCACCTTGGGAAAAGTTTCTGTTCTCCAGACACCATATATGAGGACTGTGGTGAGTGTCTCTTAGAGGAGAAGGAAGGAAAAGTGAGTCTATAGGGGAATATGGGGGGTAAGGTAAAATAAACCTTTATCCCCACTGTAATATCACACCTGCTACCAGAGTGTGCCCAGGAACTGTGTTCAGAGCTGTCTGTGCAAGACTAAGGAAGAAGTCTGGAGTCCAGAGCTCCCATGAGCACCTGAACAGGAGCTTGTTTACTCATTCAATACATAGTCTGTCTTTCTTTCTTTCTTTCTTTCTTTCTTTCTTTCTTTCTTTCTTTCTTTCTCATCTTTCTTTTTTTTGATAGATGGTGTGTGTACTCAATAGTGTCAGAGAGAAGGAAAAAATACAGAAACATTCCCCAAGGAGACCTGGCCAGGCCACAAATTCTTCTCCATTTCTCAATCCTGTTGGGATTTGGGTCACACATGCATAGGCACCCAGCATGTTTTACAAGCCACCTGGACTGAGATTAGAGTGGTGGTAGATCAGGTAGGATCTGACTCCTCCAACCACCAAGCCACAGGCTGGCTTGTCAATACTTACTGTTTAAGCACCTGTAAAGTGTCCCTGTCTGTTCTAGGCACTGTGAGCCAAACACACAAAGCTTCCTGTCCTGATGGAACATCAGTTTTACCAGAGGAAGCAGACAATGAAGAATACACATACACATACTCACACACACACACACACACACATACACACACATATGTGTGTGTGAGTGTAAATTAGATAATATGATGGAAAGTTATGAGTGCTATGAAAAGACAAAAACAGAGCCAAGTAAAGGGGATCAGGAGTTCCAGGTTTGGATAGAGTTCCAATTTTAAATAGGAAGACAGGTGAGCCTTGCTGAAAAGCAACATGTAAGCTGGATGGACGTGAGCAATTCAGGCACATTACCTGGAACACAGTATTCTAGTTGGAAGCAATAGGTAGTGCAAAGGCCCTGCAGCCCAATGTGCAAAAATGTGTCATGGCTAGTGGTACTGGAGGGAACAAGAACAGGGAAGAGAACAAATGAAGCCATAAGGGTGACAGACCAGATCATGTGGGTCCTTGTGTGTGCATTAAGGGCTCTGCCTCATACTCTGAGTGAGATGAGTGGTTATTACAGGGGATGACAGAGGAGTGGCCCGCATCCTAGATTTTGTTATCACCTCCAACTCTGTTGATCTTTCAACCAGTGCTCCAGGCTTCTCCACTAATTCTGACACCCACCATGATCCCTCAAAACCTAAGATCCCAAGGGGCCAATGATTTAGTCTGGTTCTTTCTTGCTAGTAACAGAACCACCTGGCTGAGGGTGATTCAGAAAATAGAGGCTTAGGGCCAGCAGGTGGTGAGGTGGTAATTGTGCTAAACATGGAAAATAAGACTGTGCAAGCATGCCCAAAATCTCCAGGAGGGAAAGGATGGGGCGTGGCCATCCCTGGGGTGGGGGGGATCATTTTTTGCTTTCTCTCTCTGCAGAGCTCATTTGCCCTATAGCTGTCTAAAGAAGAAGAAAGAGGATGAGGACAGAGTTTTATTTATCACATGGTCAAAGGGAGGTTTGTCTAATTGGTGAGGACTTCCTGTAGAGCATTGCATGGCAAGAGCTTGCATGTGCCTGTGTCGGTCTCTTCAAGTTACTAGATTCAGTCATGGGGACCTCACCCTGATGACCATATCTAAACATAATTACCTCCAAAGGCCCCACCTATTAATCTCATAGTTGGATTAAGTTTCCACCCTCTTAACATATCATATTACAATGTGTGAATCTGGGGGAAACACATTCAAATCAAAGCAACCTCTTTTTTTTTTTTTTAAGAATTATTTTATTGAACTTTATTTATTTATTTATTTGACCAGAGAGGGACAGAGTAAGTGAGAGAGAGAGAGGAGAGAGCTAAAGTGAGAAAGCAAGCTGCCAAGTCCAGGACTTGAAAAGCAGTCTGCCATATGGGAGTCCAGTGCCCTTAACCACCACAACACTTGCCAGCCCCCAAAGCAGTCTCTTTTCCCACCTCAGCTGACCTCTGTCCCACCACACTTGGGCTCCTGTCTCTCTTTTTCCAGGCTGACTGAAGATGCTTCCTGGGCCTTCCCTGACCGGGTATTACATAAAGTCACAGGGGAACATGAAAGAAGGAAGCACCTTCACCAGCTTCAGAGGCTCCTTGGGGGCAGTTGAGCCTCTTACAGCTCCCTCAGTGTCCTCTGATGTGGGCAGAGGAGGAGGCACAGGTTGGGATGCTGGCAGCATGGCATCAAAAGGAGAAAGCCTATTTCCCCACTGGATTAGCTGTCAGTGGAAACACCACCTCTAGTGGCAACCACAGAGACCAAGTCAGCACAGGGCAGCCAGTGAAGACAGTGGTGATTGAGCCTACAGCAATCAGAAAGAGGAAGACAGCTTAACTATGTTGCCCATGGAGACAGAGGCTTAGGAGAGAATGGCCAGTAGGTACTGAGCTGGTCAAGTCTTGGCCAGTGAATATCCCCAGTATGTTCACAGTCAAGGAAGAAATAGCCAGGAAAGTGTGATTGGGAGATGAAGTCCCAATATAAAATAGCCAACCATAATGAGCAGGGCCCCGTTCCCCCAAAGATGGTGATCTTGATTAAGAGACCAGTAGTCACCATGCTTGGTTCTACAGCAGCAACTGGTCCTGCCCTTTGCATGTGGGAAGTATTAGATGCCCTCGTGAGGGTGCCCACTATGCTCTGTGAAGCAACTTCCTTTCTTCTAGAAAAACTCAGTCTGTGTGTCACAGAATCTGCACATGTAGACATGTGTATATGTGCGAGGGAGGCTATTCTTCCAGATGTGGCACGTTAATGGTGGTTCCTCCCTACTCCTGAGCTGACAAGTCGTTGCTTCATTATTTTCCTACCTCTTGTTTTTCCTATGAGTCTCCCCAAGAAAGACACTGGGTATGAGGTCCATAAGAAGTGTGATGGGTGTAGCTTGGTCAGAGGCAAGAGCTGGGGATGGGAGCCCTGGGTTCTGGGACTCCAGCATGCAAGGGTCCATGAGTGTTGTAGGGTGACATTATAAAGCAGCAAAGCAGCCTGGTAAAGGAACTCAAGAAACTGAAGACAGCCAGCATCTGGGGCCCAGGGCCCCCTGAAGTCCACAGTCCTCCATAATCCTTGCCTACAGATTCCTCGGCTTAAACTGTAACCAGTCAGTCAGCCTCAGCCTTGGACTTCAGAACTGCTCTGGGTCCCAGGTGTGGGTGAAAAAACAGGAGCGAGGTGTCACAGCTGACTGGGAAGCTTCCTGGGCTGTCTTGCCTTCACCCCAGTTCTCTCACATAATCAGAGGGCCAAACAGTGGGGAGAGAATGCAGGGCTGCTGTTGCTGCCCACTCCACCCAGAGCATCTGCTTCCAGATGAGACACTGTGCTCAAATGCCAGAAGGCGATGAGGGGCAGAGATGGTTGAACAGCCTGTTGCTGCAGTATGGGGGTCAGGCCTGGGACAAGGCTGTCCCCTTGCTAGGCCATCACCTCTTCCCTTCAGCTCATGCAAGGCCACTTGCCCTGAACAGAAACTGCCAAGCCCCCCTGCAGCAGTTGTGGGAACTCTGGGAGACTCAGAGTTAGAGGGTGTTGGCATTTGGCATCTTTATGATTTTGAGGGTTACCCTAGTATAACACCTGATCTATGGGGAACCTGGAATAAATGTTGTTGGAGTTGCATTGAGGCTCTTCAGAGGAGTGTGTGCTTACAGGAACAGTGGTCTCCAAATGTGGTTTTATAAGTGGGGTGGCGCTGACTGAAAAGAGTCAAGACAGGGGTTGGTTCTGCTGGGAACTGAGGTTTGGAGACCAGGTGAAGGCAGGAGGGTGCTGGTCACTCAGCTCCTGAGGGCTCTAAGGCAGCAGGGTGGTGGCTGTGGGTTTGCAGCTGCTGTGGATCAGGGCTGCTGCAAGCTAGGGAAGAACACAGGGCAGGACTGGATCCTGGTACAGTGAGAGCACAGATGGAGCCATGGGAGAAGGTTCTCGGTTCATGTCCTGAGACCTTTGCACAAAATGTATGTATGTCTCCCATTGAAACTCACTGAGGCTGGAGGTGGATCATGGCTTGGTGACACTGTTGGGGATAGCTCTGTTGATTTCTTTTTCTCTCTTCTCAATCATGGAACAAATAAACAAAGAAACTTTAGGGGCCAGCCAGGGGCATTATGGTTAAGGCATTGGACTCCCACATGACTGACCACAGCTTGAAAATCACACTGGCAAGTGTGTGTGCATACCCACAGGGCAGGGCTGGATCCTGGTACAGCGAGAGCACAGATGGAGCCATGGGAAAAAGTTCTCGGTTCATGTCCTGAGACCTTTCTGTGCACAAAAATGTATGTATGTCTCCCATTGAAACTCACTGAGTCTGGACTAAGAGGACGATGGAGGACAAGGGATTGCAGTGTGATCATCCCCTCAGAGGTGTGATTTCTCACTTTTCCTCTCTGTTTCTCTCTGAAGAGTGCATGTGTCCTATGGCAAAAAATAAACAGTACATCTTTATAAAAAACAAAATGGGTAAGGATAGGCATGGTTATTGCTCTGGCAGAAGGTGAAGAAGCAGCAAGAAGGACGAAAAGGACAGTCATTCAACAATGAATGCCTTTATTGACCAACCACACATCTTTGTTTAATTCAGTGTAATTCTTAATCTACTTACTGAGTGCCTTCTGTAGGCCTGGTGCTGTTCTAGGATCAGGAGATATAGTAATAATAATTTAAAAAAAAAAAAAAAAACAAGGACTCGAGCCAAGAGAGGAATGGTGATTGGGGCATTGGCTTCCCATATGGCTGACCACAGTTTGAGTCTCAGAGCTGGAGACTTGCTTTCTCACTTTCCCTCCCTCTGTCTCTCTCTGGTGAGCACATGTGCTCTACACCAAGTTAAATGATAATAAATAAAATTTTTATTTTTAGAGTTTTTGCTATAGGGCACATGTACTCATGTATACTCACTGGAGAGACAGAAAGTGAGAAATCCACCCACAGGGCTATGATCATGCCACAATCCCTTCTTCTCCATTCTCCTCTCAGGATTTTAGTCTTCTGTGTTGTCCAGGTAAGGCTTGAACTTGCAGTCCTCCTGCCCCAGTGTCCCAAGTAGCTGAGCATATGGGGAATGTTAATGGGAATGGTTAAAGAGTTGTATTAGAGACAAGGGTATATAAAATACATGTGTTCCAAAACAGACTGAAAAGACAAGGAAGGAAAGTGAACAGACATTCATTTTGCATCTTTGGGATACTAAGTAGTTTGTCCCACTCCTCGAGGTTCTGCTGCAGGTTTGTTTGAGAGGGCCACAGGGCAGAAAGCTATATGAGGAACAGGCAGATGTTGGGGAATGTGAAGCACTAGAGGAGGAAGATGGGAAGCAAGGATGGAACAAGTAAGGAAGAAAGAGGGCGGAGGGTAGGGGCAAGGTACAGGTGGCTAAAGACTAGTTGGCTGATCCTGAACTCTATCTCACTCCCACACATCTGCCTCTCTGTCACACCTTGTACAGCCTCTAGAGGATCTCTCCTGATGCTCAGTGTCCTTCCTGCTCCCATTGGGTGGCCTCCTGCAATTTCTACTCAGGCTTGTTCCAAGGGAACACCATAGGAGAAATTCCTCAATGATTCCCTGTTCATCGGTTCAGGCAGGCATGGTGGGGAGTGTGGTAGGAAAGTGAACATTAAACAGGCTTAGGAAAGGCCAAGAGTGCCAGGCCTGGGAGAGGGATCTGGGAGACTCTGTCTGAGTCAGTATGAGCTCTCTTCACCACAGCCTGCTCCTCTTCACAGAGGCCTCCATAGTTGGGGAGTCGATGATAAGGACAGGGTACTGACGTCTGTCAGCGTGGATCATCCAGCAGGCTCGGGGTCACCACCGCCTTGGCGATTACTGTTGGTGTGCCGCTGGTTCGAGGGGGGAGAGCCCTTGCAATCACCGCCCAGCAACAGGTGGATGAGAAGAGCCTCCCGCTCTTTAACTCGCAGCCTCCCCACCAGTTCTCCTCCCCCCTTCCCTCCTGTCAACTCGCTGCCATCCTTCCCAGAGCCCTTGAGGTTGGCTGGCTCTGCAGTCATTCCTGAAAGCGTCTCTCTCCCCTCCCTTCTCCCTCTCAGGGTTAGACTCCCTCCAGCTCTGGATCTGTCAGTCCAGGGTCAGGGCTACAATCCTGGTGGGGAGTACCTCTCCTCCGGCTCTGACAACTCCACCTGTCCCTGGAGACCTCCCGCAGTAACTCACCCCACACATCCCCCCCCCCAACGGTGGATCCCAGTTCTCCTGCTCCAAACTACGGTCTCTCCACCCCACAGCAGCCCCAGAGCGCCCTGAGCCAGACCAAGGAGCAAACTGGCAGAAATCCTCAAGGTTTCCCTCTGACCTACCCGGATACCCTCTAACCGTGACACTCCCTATCCTCCCGGGCTGGACCAGTCCCGTTTTGGCTCTTTTCCTGGGATTGATTGCCCAGCCAGGCCGGGCTCGGTTCCTTCCAGCACAGCTGCCCTTTCCTCCTCAGCAGAAACCTAGACCCACAGCACCTGGAGGGCGCGACCACAGCGACTGCTTCCTGAAGCAAGGACTCGGCATGTCTTTAGTCCGCGCTGTATCCTGGCTTTCCGTGCTGGCCTTCCGTGACCCCACGGAGGAGCCGTTAGAAAGTTGAGACACTGATTCTAGGTTTCCAGACAACCGATGCGGACCCCCCCCACACACACTTTCATCCACACTTGAGCCGCGATCCGGAGGTCAAGAGGCCTGTGTTTAGAAGGTGGATCCTCTGGGATCGGCTTCGGACCTGGCGGGCAGGACTGCGATTTTCCCGCGGTCCCCGCACTGGCATGAAGCGGTGTGTGGTGCCGACCCGGCCACGCACGAAGGAGGACGGTGTGAGAGTTGCGGTGGAGGCTCTCGTGTGTCTGCGGGCTGCTGGAGGAGCGGAGCGCCTGGAGGGAGGAATAGCTAGAGAATGGGTGGGCACGGCGTGTTGGGACGAGTGGAGTCTGAGGCCGAAGCGCGATGTTTGGGTTGAGCTGTGCGCTGTGTGGAGCGTGAAGCTTGGTGTCACGTTCTGAGTGCGTGTGGTGGCTGGAGAGAGAGAGCGCGCGCAAGTGAGAAGGCCCCCTTCCCCAGGGACACACACACACACACACACACACACACACACACACACACGAAACGGAAGGAAGAGAAAAAAAACATTTTCCAGGACTCGAACCGCAGTTGGCCATGTGGGAATCCAGACGCCTTAACTTTCACGCCACAAGCGGGCGCGGTAGCGGAGGCCTTCTTTAGCTTTCTTGAACATTGCCTCTGCCATCAGCCACAACCGGAAGTGTTTCAGCTATTCTCCAAATGATTGGCGCCATACCATTGTTGTCGATGCCCCCGCCGTCCACACTGACCCTCCATCCCGAGACCAAGAAGCCTGTGTTTGGATGATGTATCCGCTGGAATCGGCGTCGGACTCGTCAGGGTTACCTCCGCCCACGGCCTTCGAGCTTGGTGGGCGGGATTGGGATTTTTCCAACGGTCCCTGCACGAATCGATGGCACTGACTGACGCAGTGCTCGGTGCTGAGCGGACCACAGACGGGAAGGGGTGATGTGACAGTTGCCGCGGAGTCTTTTCGTATGTCTGGTCGCTGGTGAAGGAGTGAAGAACCTAGAGGGTGGAATAGCTAGAGAATGGGTGGGCCGTGCGTGTCGGGATGAGTGGAGTCTGGGGCCGAAGCGCGATGTTTGGGTTGAGCTGTGCGGTGTGGAGCGTGAAGCTTGGTGTCACGTTCTGAGTGCGTGTGGTGACTGGAGAGAGAGAGCGCGCGCAAGTAAGAAGGCCCCCTTCCCCAGGGGAATAGCGAGGGGTCCATGAATTGTGATGCACTGCGTGTAGACAGATTTGGACGACGGAACACGCAGTAGATCTGTGGAGTGGGGAAAAACGAAAGAGAAGAAAAACAATTTCCAGTACTCGAACCGCAGTTGGCCATAGTGGGAATCCAGACACCTTAACCTTCACGCCACCGGCGGGCGCGGCGTGGCTGCTTTCTTTAGCCTTCTTGAACATTCCTTACTGCCACCCGGTGTACATTCCCGGGAATTTTTTCAGTTCTTTTCCCCAAAAGTGGCGCCATACAACGGCCATTAATGCCCCCTCCATCCACACTGACCCTCCATGCCGAGGCCAAGAAGCCTGTGTCTGGATGGTGCATCCGCAGGAGTCATCTTCGGACTCGTCTGGGTTACCTCTGCCTTCGGCTGTCGAGCATTGCAGGCGGGATTGGGATTTCCCAAGACGGTCCGTGCACGGATCGATGGCACTGACTTGACGCAGTGTTCGGTGCTGAGCAGACCACATTCGGGAAGGGGTGATGTGACAGTTGTCGCGGAGTCTTTCCGTATGTCTGGGAGTTGCTGAAGGAACGAAGAGCCTGGAGGGTTGAATGGAGAAAGATGTGCGGGCAGTACGTGTTGTAACGAGTTGAGTTTGAGGCTGAAACGTGACGTATGGGTTGAGTTGTGCAGTTTTTTTGTGTTAAATTTTGAGTGCGTGTGGTGGCGGTAGATAATGAGCAAGAAAGTTCACCGAGCCACCACGCTCTTCAAGGCTGTAGTTTCGGAGGGCTGGACAAAGAAAAGGTGTGCGAAAGAAAAAAAAGCATTGTCCAGGACTCGAACCGCAGTCGTAAGCCATGTGGGAATCCAGCCACCTTAACCTTCACGCCACCTGCGGGCGCGGAAGTCTAGACTCTTTTAGCCTTCTTGAAGAGATGCCTTTGACATCGGACACATACTCGGAAGTGCTACAGCTACTTCACAAGAACACGGAATTCTCATCTATTTCCGAGATGCTATTGACCTCAACGGGAGCTCCTCCTCTCCTTGTTCCTCTCTGCTTACATTTCGCAGCTCACACAATGAATTTCCAAGTCTGCAATCCTGTGAAACACCTAACTTTGCAAAGTTGGTTCTGTTGGCTCAACATCTTGGTTTGGCCTCTTTTTAACCCCAGATTGGGGTCACAGAAGATCAGGGTGGAATCACACTGCTCATTTTCTCACACTGGAGCTGGTGCCGGAGTCACTTTGGGAGACACAAAATTTCTACTCATGCATAGGTTTTTCATAAGCTGCCTGTTCCATAAACTTTTTGAAGATCTCTTATATTTTGAGCTTGGATCCCACGCTAAGACCTTTGCAGACCTCAAGAGAACCTCAATGATGAGATTTCAGAAGTTGATTCCTGAGAGATAAGCCGATACAAAGAAAAATTGCTAACACCATTATTACTAATAAAGATGCTTTAAAACGTTTAGTTCTTCTGATCAAAGTATTTTGTTTTGTTTTCTCAATACAAGGCTCATGTGCTTGCTTGAGAAAGAGAAAGAAAGGGAGGGTACCTATGCTGCAATGTCTTCTCCATGTCTTCTCTCATGATTTTGGGCAAGTGAGCACAAGCATCTGGTGTGTTTTGTTTGTCCAGGTCCAGTATTTGACCTGTGTTGTTGGTCATGTGGGATCCAACTGCCTTAAGGACCCTATGAGCGGTCAATCTTAGGCACACTTTTGCACACTTTTAAGTGTTGTATCCCTGTTTAATTTTGTTGACAACTGTGTGAGGATAGGAACCATTATCAAGTTACTTTAAAGATGTAGAAACTGAGTCATAGGTAAGATAACTTGTCCCAGGTCCCAAAGAAATCACTGATGGCAACAAATGGAAAACAAAATACTCTTAACTACTCTGTGATGTTGTAGTCTTGGTTAATATTTTTTGTTGTTTTTGTCATTATATTTGTTTTTTAATTTGACCAAAGAGAGAAAGAGAAAGTGAGAAAGCAATTCACTAGGTCTGGAGCTCAAACTGAGGTTGCCCATGTGGGAGTACAGCATCTTAACCACAATGCTGTCTACCAACCCTGGTTAATAATAATTAAAATAATAAGGGCCTTCTCATCAGCATTTACTGCATGCCAGATTAGGTTAAGCTTGTGACATATATTACTCTCCTTGAATCCTCACAACAATATTACTGATATGTTAAGTGGGTATTGTCCCCATTTTACAGTTCAGGAAACTATGGCTCAGAGAGGTGACAAGACTTGCTGACGGTTGTGCTGAAGGCGACTGGTGAGGTCTCCCAGTCTTGTGGAGACTGGTCTCCCAGGCCTAGGATTCCTAAACTGAGCTTTCACCAAGTCAGGCAGGGTTCTCTGAGGTATAACACCTCTGAATGGCAGGACCTCATAGTGCCCCCTTTCTCTTTGTCTCCAGAATACCCTGAGCCACACAGAGGAGGGATTCCCCCCATCAGGAGAAGGCTCTAGTGCTGTAGCAAGGTGGGAAGGGAAGGAGCTTGGGTAGGGAGGTGATTAGAAGGTAGATAGTGAGAGATGGTTAGAGTAGGGGGTGGCTGCTGGCAGGTGACTTGGCTCCCCTTACCCAGACAACTAAGCAATAAATTGCCAAGGTGGAGCACATAAAGCAAACTGAATAGCTGATCCAGCTCACCCAAAAGAGGTGCTTACACAAAATCAAGGTTAGTCCCTATTCTACTCCTCATCTTGCTTCTCCCCACAGTGCTAAGAAGACAGAACCTCCTGTTTCCTCCCAGGTTCCACCCCTGATCTTCTAGTCTAGGCACCTGGTATTGCAGAGGGAGCTGCCTGAACTAGGGCACCTGAGGGGAGAGGGGCATGCTCCTAACCTCCTGCCCCCTGCATTTCTCCCATCTGCCTGCTGTTCTTCAGTGACCTACTGTTCATCACCAAGAGGTGGGTCCTGGGGAAGGAGAGAGCCTTGGCTGTGTTGGAAAGGAGCCTCCAGTTGGACTCCTGCTCTCTTTCTAAACAGGTTCTTTCTTGGCCAGTGGACAGCAACAAAAGGTTCTGGCCTATGGCTGTTGTTCCATGGTCCAGGCCCAGCAGGTTCCCAACCCATCTGGCACCCCTACTTTCTGCCTTTCCCTTCAGCAACCACCAGGGACACCTCACACATAAACTACTCCAAGCTTGATCCCTCTGAGTTGTGTCTTCTTCAAAAAACACCCTTAGTGGTGGTGGTAAGGTTGGTTAAATACAACGCTCTGGGACGCTGACATACATGGGAAGATTCAAGATTCGAATTTGGAGACCAACCCAAAGATGGTGATCACAAGTGTGCCTATGGTCCCTGGCTGGATGAGGCAGGGGGTGGATCACAGCATGGATTCTTTATAAAAGTGATGTATATTTGCTACTATTTTTTTAGAGGTTCTTTCTTTAGGGTATGTGCTCTCACTGGAGAGAGACAGAGACAGTGAGAGGGAAAGTGAGAAATCACCCCCTAGAGGGGATGGCCACACCACCATCCCTTTGTGAGTTTCAAGCTACTGGGTCCATGACTCGACCCTCATTGGGTCATGTGGGAGTCCAGCAACATAACCACTGCACCATCTGTTTGGCCCCAGAATTATGTATATTTGTGGAGGCCTCCCACATGGCCAAATGCAGTTCAAGTCCCGGACCTGGCGGCTTGCCTTCTCACTTTCTCTCTCTCTTTCACTATCCCTCTCTGGTCAAATTTAAATAAATAAATAAATAAATAAATAAATAAATAAAGGTAAATAAGATAATTCTTTTTAAAAATAATTATTTTATTTTATGTATTATTCTCAATTTGACTACTTTCATGTAGTCAACAATGGTTTGAATCCCAGACCCAGAGGCTTAAAACATGCTAGGCATGTGTATGCATGCCCAAAATCCCAAGAAGAAAATAGAGGATGGGTTGTGGCATGGCCATCTCCCCCAAAGTGGCGTGGCCATCTCACCTGGGGGGCAATTTCTCACTTTCTGTTTCTCTATCTCTCTCTGTCTCTTCAGTGAGTACATGTGTTTTCTGCCTTACCTCAAAGGTTTCTCCTAGGATAATTATGACTCCTCCCTTTATCCCCACCAGATCAGGCATGCAATACTGAATGGGAACCTTTCCCACCCTGGACTCCCTTCCCAGCTTTCCAGACACCATATATGAAGACTGTGGTGAATATTTCCTAGAGTGGGAGGGAAGGAAAAGTGAATCTATAAATTATAGAGAAGCTAAAATGGGTCACAATCCCGCTGTAATGTCATCACCTGCTACTAGAGTGTTGCCAGGGTCTGTATTCACAGTCGTCTACACCTGACAAGACTTAGGGATGAAGTCTGGAGTCCAGGGCTCCCTCCAGAGGCTCCCTGCACAAGAATCCTGAAGATGAGAGCATCTTTCATTTATTCATTCAATACATAGCCTCTTTTTCTTTTCTTTCTTGTGTGCTTGCTAATGACAAGGAGACAGGAAGAAAACATGAAAACACCCCCATTGGGCATGGGCAGGCAACAATTCCTTCTCTTCCATTTCTCCATCCTGTTTGGACATGAGGCACACGTACACATACAACCAGCATATTTTACAAGGCTGAGATTTGAACCATGATAAGCAATGTGGAATCTGGCTCATCTAACCACCAGGCCAAAGACTGGCCTGCAATGTATATTCTTTAAGCATGTATGAAGTACCCCTGGCTGTTCTTGGTACTGTGAACCAAACACAAACACAAAGCTTTCTGCTCTTCTGGGGCATCCATTCTACTAGAAGAGACAGACAATAAAATTATACATACACACACACACACACACACACATACACACACACAGATATATATGGATGTGTGTAAATTATATAGTATGTTGAAAGGTTAGGAATGCAATGGAAAGAACAACGATGGATAAGAGTATAGGAGATCAGGAGTTCCAGGGCTAGGTAGAGTTCCTATTTTATTTTATTAATTTTTTAAAGAGAGATTTTTGTTTTAGGACACATGCGCTCGCCAGAGACACAGAGAGAGACAAAGTGAGAAATTTTTTTTTTCGGGGGGTGGGGGGGGGGTAGGGCCACGCTGCAATCCCTTCTTCTCCATTTTCCTCCCAGGATTTTGGGCACAAATGCACAGGTGCCTGGCGTGAGTTTTAAACTGCCAGTTCTGGGACTCAAATCATGGTCTACTTTGTGGGAGTCTTGCAATATAACCATTATGCTATATGCTGGTTCCACCAATTTTATTTTTTAAAATAATTATTTAATTTAAAATTATTTTATTTAACTTTATTTATTAATTCACTTTATTTATTTCAATTTGACCAGAAAGGGAGAGAGAGAAAGAGACAGAAAGAAAGAAAGCCGCCAGGTCTGGGACTTGAACCATAGTCACCCATGTGAAAGTCCAGCACCCTAAACCACCAAGCCACCTGACAACCCCCAATAATTATTTAATTTTATTTACTAACTTTTATGATGTTGCATTTTGTTATAAAGCATGTGCATTCACTAGAGAAAGGCGGGGGGAAGTGAGAGTGGTGGTGGTGGTGGTGGTAGATGTGGGGGGAGGGTAATGAGGAAAGCAAGCAACCAGATCTGGGACTCAAATTGGAGGTGCTCATATGGGAGTCCAGTGCCTTAACCACTATGCCGCTTGCTGGCCCCAAGTTCCAATTTTAAATAGGAAGACTGAGGTGGATCTCACTGAGAAGCAACATGTGAGCCTGATAAAGGTGAACAATTCAGGCACATGTTATCTGGGACAGGATGTTCCAGTTGGAAGCAACCATTCAAAGGCCCTGTGGTCCAGTAGGTGATTGAAGATCTCTAAGGAAGCCTGGGTGGCCAGGGGAGAAAGAACAGGGATGAGAACAAATGAGATCATAGGAGTGACAGGGTCCAGATTATGTGGGTCTTTGCAGGTCCTATAAAGACTCTGCCTCTGGGGCCAGCAGTTAGCGTAATGGCTATGTTGCTGGACTCCCATGTAGTTGACCGCTGTTTGCATCCCAGACTCAGGCCAGGTATGTGTGCATGCGTGCCCAAGATCTCGAGAGGAGAATGGAGGAGAAGGGATTGTTGCGTGGCCATCCCCCCTGAGGGGTGATTTCTCACTTTCTGTCTCTCTGTCTGTCTGGCGAGCACCCGCCCCTATAGCAAAAACAAAACAAAAACCTTTAAAACACACACACACACACACACACACACACACAAAGACTCTGCCTTATACTCTGGGTGAAATAAGCAGCCACTACAGGGGTTAGTAGATGAGTGACCCAGACCTTTAGATGCTGCTGTCACCTCCCCCTTCAATACCCTTTCTATTGATGTTCTAGACTGCTCTACTAATCCCCACACCCACCAAGATCTGATCTCTACAAGGCTATGACAGAAAATTTTATGCGTGTGTGTTTGTGTGTGTGTGTGTGTGTGCACGCAGCTGGGAGGAGAATGGGTTTAGAGAAGACCCTGGAAGAAGTGACATTTCATCTGAAACCCAGACAAGAAGAAGGAAATAGCTTTGGGAAGGTCTGGAGAAAGATTATTCCGGGGGTGTCAACAAGGGGATTGTAGTCTAGAAGCAGAAGGTAGTGGTGATGAGCATAGCGTTGTTGGAGATGCTCCTCCAAGATTCTGGTTAAGGAGACCCTCCTCACCTAGCTCCCCTCTTTTTGACATAAAGACAGAGACACACTGAAATACTCAGAAGGAGGGACAGACAGATACTCTGGGGCAAAGACAAAGCCACACAAGTGCCCCCATACACTTTCTCAACGCAGTTGCTCACCTACTACAGAAAGTACAGGGACTTTCACTAAGAAGTCCTGCCATCAGGGAAGCCCTCATACTCCAATTCCAATGTTCTACTATGGGGGTAGGGGGGAGATAGGAAGCAGAAAAGAGTTATTTTTAAAAATTATTATTATTTTAAAAAATGATTTGGTTTTGTTTATGAAGTATTTAATTTAATTTTATTTATCATTGTTATCATTACTATTTAAATTTTAATCAGAGGCAGAGAGCATGAAAGTGAGAAAGGAAGCCACCAGGTCCAGTACTCGAACTGTGATGGGCCATGTAGGAGCCCAGTGCCCTAACCATCATACCACCCAGTAGTCCTTTGTTTTGTTTTTGAGGGAGAGATTTTGCTATACAAGATGCATGTATTCCCCAGGGAGACAGAGCAAGAAAGTGGGAAATCACCCAATAAAACAATACCTTCTCCAGGGATTTTGGACACATAGGTACACAAGCTCCACCTGAGTTTTAAGCTGCTGGTTCTGGGACTTGAACCATGGTTGATTACACGGGAATCCAGCAACGTAACCATTACGCCCTCTGGTGGTCCCCAACACCTTGTTTTTATTTATTTATTTATTTATTTATTTATTTAAGAATTATGTTATTTAACTTTATTTATTTATTTTAATTCGACCAGAGGGAGAGAGAGAGAAAGCGTGAAGCTGCCAGGTCAAGACTTGAACTTCAGTCAGCCATATGGGAGTCCTACATCCTTAACCACCATGTCACATGCTGCTTGCTGGCCTCCCTTATTTTTGTTATTTAACTTTGTTATTGGATACGTGCTCACCAGAGAGAGAGAGAAAAAGAGAGTGAGAGAGGGAGAAAGGTGCTAAAGCACCTAAAGGTCCTAGACCTTGGTGCTGAGCTTATAGGGACATATTAACAGGTCTGAATCAGTCATGTGGGAGACCAGTGCCTTAACCACCTCACAACCTGGTGGCCCCTTAATTATTATTATTAAGAATTATTTTTTGGGGGGCAGCAGTTAGCATATTGGCTATGTCGCTGGGCTCCCATGTAGTCAACCACAGTTCGAGTCCCAGACCTGGTGGCTTAAGAAACTCACGCCGGCTGCATGTGTGTGCATGCCCAAGATCCCGAGAGGAGAATGGAGGAGAAGGGATTGCAGCGTGGTCATCCCCCCTGGGGGGTGATTTCTCGCTTTCTATCTCTCTATCTCTCTCTGTCTGGCTGGCGAGCACACGTGCCCTATAGCAAAAAAAAACTTCTCAATAAAATAAATAAATAAATAAATAAGAATTATTTGGGGCCAGGAGGTGGCATGGTGGTTATGGTGCTGGACTCCCACGTGGCCGACAGCGTTCAAGTCCAGGACCTAGCAGATTGCTTTTCCCTGTCTCTCTCTGGTCAATTTAAAAAATGAATGATAATAACAAATATAGCTAGATAAATACATATTTTAAAAAGAATTATTTATTTTATTTTGTTTATTATTATAATTTGTAAATTTGTAACAGGGTAGGTGCGCTCATGAGAAAGAGAAAAGGCAAGAAAGGAAGCCACCACCTGTGGGACTCATTAGTACAACACCCCCAAAAATGCCCCAACCACTATACCACCTGGTGGCCCCTAATTATTATGTTTTAATAGAGTCATGCCATGTTGCCTAGAGGAAGCTTGAACTTCCGATCTTCCTGCCTCAGTTTTCCAAATAGCTGAGCTTATAGGGACACATTAACAGGACTGATTAAGGAGTTGTTTTGGTGATAGAGGCACATAAAAAATACTACCAAACTTTCCAGAACACACTGAGAAGACAAGGAGTGAAGCGGACTGCCCTGTTCCCTGAGTTGGTTTATGTGACCTTACAGTTCACTTTCTGTCTTGGTGTTTCTGAGTGAGTTGTCACAGTCCTGGAGGGTCTACATTCTGTAGGATTGTTGGAGAGGGCTGTGGGGGCAGGAAGCTATATAAGAAAAGTTACAGATGTTGAGGAATGAGGACCATGGAGAGGAGAGTGGGTAGGAGATAGGAGTGGAATGGGGTAAGAGAGCCAGTAGAGAGGGGACCAACGGGGCAAGGTGTAGGTGGTAAAGGTAACTGGGGTGATCCTGAATTCTCTCCCTTACTTCCCTGCATCTACCTCTCTGCATATGTGGCATACAGAGGCCCACTCCCAGTGTTCAGTGCTCTTCTGGCCCCTCTGGGTGGTCTCTTGCAACCTCTTCACAGTTGTGGTAGGATGGTCCACCAGAGAAGTTTCTCAGAGTTGCCCTGTCCATCGGTCCAGGCAGGCATGGTGGTGGGTGGGATAAGGCAATCAACTTTGCACAGGTTCAGGAAAGGTAAAGTATGCTTGGCCTGGGAGAGGTGCCTGGGAGACAGGGTGGGAAGCCAGCCTGCGTGTTGGGAGCCTCTCTGAGTCAGTATGTGCAATCTGCCCCACAGCCCAGCTCCTCTTCACTGGAGTCTCCACTGTGGACGAGCCCATCACAATGACAGAGCACTGACAGTGGTGGATGGGCTCTGGGTCACCATCTTTGAGGCCATTGTTGTCTGTAAACTGCCGGCTGGGGATGAGGGCGGTGTTGCAGTCGCCTCCACAAGCAACAGGTGGATGAGAGGAGCCTCTCCCTTTTGAACTGGCAGCCTGCTCACACCCGTTCTCCTCCCTCCTACCCTCCTGTTCACCCTCTGCGATCCTTTCCAGAGCCCTTCAGGCTGGCTGACTGTGCAGCCATTCCTGAAAGTTTCCCTCTCCCCTCCTTCTCCCTTCTCAGGGTTCGTCTTCCTCCAGCCATGGAGGTCACTACGGATTCCAGTTCTCCGGGTCGGCCAGTACAGGACCAGGTGCACCATCCTGATGCGGAGTAGCTCTCCTGACCCGCTCCAAACTGCGGTTTGCCCATCCCACAGCAGCCCCGGAGCGGCTCCCACCAAGTCAAAAAACAAATGGCAGTAGTCCGCGAGATTTCTCTCTGATCCAACCCAAGCCACCCCTCCACCCCGACACGTCTTATCTTCCGAGGCGAGACCAGACCCCGCTCTGGCTCGGCTCCCGGGATTGGCCCAGCCTAGGGACCAGCTTCACTATTCCCTGAGCGACTGCGGGTCCGCTCTTGGGCCGGCGGCAAGAACCACTGCGCTTGACCCCCTCCAGCTGCTCCCGCTTCCTGTCAACAGGGACTCGGCTTGTCTGTGGACAGGTTCTGCCTCTTCGTTTCAGTGCTCCTCTCTCTCGACTCCAAGGAATATTTAGGAAGTTGAGAAGTTGGCTCTGTGCCTGCAGAAGCTGGCACCAAAACCCCCTCTACCCATCCTGACTTGCCGTCAGGAGATCAAGAGGTCTGTGTTCTGCGGGCGAATCCTCTGGTTTCAGCTTCGGACGCGGCTCGGTTACCTCTGTGGTCGGCTCTGGAGAACTGGATGTGGGACTGAAATTTTCCAGCGGTCCTGCAGGCACCTTAGCACTGGCATTGAAGCAGTGTTTGGTGCTGACCCGGCGGTACACTGGGAAGGCTGATACTGTTGCCTGGGAGGCTCCCATACTCCTCGAGGCTGGTGAAGGAGCGAAGAGCCTGGAGAGTGGAACGGAGAGAAAATGTGTGTGATCCGGGCGTGTTGCGATGAGTTGAGTTTGAGGCTGAAACGTGATGTCTGGGTTGAGTTGAGCGCTGTATGGAGCGTGAAGTTTGATGTTAAGCTTTGAGTGCGTGTGGTGGCTGGAGAAAGACAAAAACAGAGAGAGCGAGTGAGCGATCAAGCATCCTCTACCCCTAGGGTAATAGCATCGGCTCCATGCACTGTGGTTCAGAGTTTCGGACAGCTGGACAGGCACTAGGTGTGTGGAAGCAAAAACGGAAAGAAAAATGAAGAAAAAAAACCAAAAAACAAAAAACATTGTCCAGGACTCGAACCGCAGTCGTTAGCCATGTGGGAATCCAGCGCCTTAACCTTCACGCCACCTGCGGGCGCGCTGGCTAGTTCTTCTTTAGGCTTACTTGAAGGAATCCCTCTGACATCAGGCGCACGTATCCGGAAGTGTTTCAGCTAATCCGCAAGAATATGGGATTCTCCCCCATTCCGAGGTACTATCGATTTTACTGGAAGCTCCTCCTCTCCTTGTTTCTTGCTGCTTATATTTCATGGCTCACAACGGTGAATTTCCAATTCTGCTCCCTTGTGAAATACCTAACTTGGGCGAAGTTGGTTCTGTTGGCTCAGTATCATGCCTTGGTTTGTCATTTAAACCCAGATTGGCATACAGAACGTCAATTGGAAACACGCTACTCATTCTATCACTAGGGCTGAAGCCACAGTGTCACCGCTAAGCTTACAGCTGCAACACTCATTGACCTCTAGGCTTCAGTACAAAAAGGTTCCAGGGAAGACCCGCGGACAGCTGCTCCCGCTTCCTGCCAACAGGGACTCGGCTTGTCTGTGGACAGGTTCTGCCTCTTCGTTTCAGTGCTCCTCTCTCTCGACTCCAAGGAATATTTAGGAAGTTGAGAAGTTGGCTCTGTGCCTGCAGAAGCTGGCACCAAAACCCCCTCTACCCATCCTGACTTGCCGTCAGGAGATCAAGAGGTCTGTGTTCTGCGGGCGAATCCTCTGGTTTCAGCTTCGGACGCGGCTCGGTTACCTCTGTGGTCGGCTCTGGAGAACTGGATGTGGGACTGAAATTTTCCAGCGGTCCTGCAGGCACCTTAGCACTGGCATTGAAGCAGTGTTTGGTGCTGACCCGGCGGTACACTGGGAAGGCTGATACTGTTGCCTGGGAGGCTCCCATACTCCTCGAGGCTGGTGAAGGAGCGAAGAGCCTGGAGAGTGGAACGGAGAGAAAATGTGTGTGATCCGGGCGTGTTGCGATGAGTTGAGTTTGAGGCTGAAACGTGATGTCTGGGTTGAGTTGAGCGCTGTATGGAGCGTGAAGTTTGATGTTAAGCTTTGAGTGCGTGTGGTGGCTGGAGAAAGACAAAAACAGAGAGAGCGAGTGAGCGATCAAGCATCCTCTACCCCTAGGGTAATAGCATCGGCTCCATGCACTGTGGTTCAGAGTTTCGGACAGCTGGACAGGCACTAGGTGTGTGGAAGCAAAAACGGAAAGAAAAATGAAGAAAAAAAACCAAAAAACAAAAAACATTGTCCAGGACTCGAACCGCAGTCGTTAGCCATGTGGGAATCCAGCGCCTTAACCTTCACGCCACCTGCGGGCGCGCTGGCTAGTTCTTCTTTAGGCTTACTTGAAGGAATCCCTCTGACATCAGGCGCACGTATCCGGAAGTGTTTCAGCTAATCCGCAAGAATATGGGATTCTCCCCCATTCCGAGGTACTATCGATTTTACTGGAAGCTCCTCCTCTCCTTGTTTCTTGCTGCTTATATTTCATGGCTCACAACGGTGAATTTCCAATTCTGCTCCCTTGTGAAATACCTAACTTGGGCGAAGTTGGTTCCGTTGGCTCAGTATCATGCCTTGGTTTGTCATTTAAACCCAGATTGGCATACAGAACGTCAATTGGAAACACGCTACTCATTCTATCACTAGGGCTGAAGCCACAGTGTCACCGCTAAGCTTACAGCTGCAACACTCATTGACCTCTAGGCTTCAGTACAAAAAGGTTCCAGGGAAGACTTCTTCAAAGGATGTAGCTTGGATCACATATGAGGGGACTTCCAAAAATTCAGAGAATTCAAGTATGAGTTTATTTGGAGGTACAAAATTTGAAATCCACGCATAGGTTTTTCGTAATCCACCTTTTGTGAGAACTTTTTAAAACTCTCTCCTATTTTGAGCTTGGATCACATAGTCAGCCCTATGAAGACCCTGCCAGACCACAATGATGAGATTTCAGGGGTTGATTTGTAGGCGATAAACTGATAGAATAACTACTAACACTAATACTGATGAAGATATTTGTAAAAGCTGACATCAGTTTTTCTGGTCACATTTTTTTGTTGTTGTTTGTTTTCATTTTAAAAAATTATTTCTTACTAAAGGAAGGTGAGCTCATCAGAGATAGAAAGTGAGAAAACTCCCCCCAGGGGATGTAGACAAGGTGCAATTCCTTTTCTCTTTTCCCTCCCAGGATTTTGGGTAAGTAAGCATATGGACCTTGGGTATTTTGATTTTCTGTAAGTCAGGTCCAGGACTGGAGCTGCCCTGTTGGCCATGTGGGATCCAGCCTTAGTGACCAGACCAGTGGCTAGCATGGGCACATTTCTATATTCTGTATAGCTGTTAAATTTTATCACCGACTGTGAAGATAGGAAGCATTATTTAACTTACCTTATAAAATGAGGCAACTGAGGCATAGGTTAGATAACTTGCCCCAGGTCACAAAAAAAGTAACTAATGGAGACAAAATGGAAGATCATATATATGAGGACTGTGGTGAGTATCTCCTAGAGGGAGAGGGGAGGAAAGTGAGTCTATAGAAGAATATGGAGGAGAGGGTAAAACAAGCCTCGATCTTCTCTGTAATTGTCACCAACTTCTACAGAGTAGTCCCGGGAACTGTGTTCAGTTGTCTTAACTTAGGGGCCATGTCTGGAGTCCAGGGCTCCCCCAAACATTTGCACAGGATCCCTGATGCTAAAAAAGTCTTTCGTTTAGTCATTCAATGCATATTCTTTTTTTTTTCTCTCTCTCTTTTCTTTTGTTAGAGGATGTGTATGCTCAATATTGACTGCAAAAGGAGGAGAAATCACAGAAATACCCCTCAATGGAGTACAGTTGGCATTAAACTTTGAGCGCATTTGGTGGCCAGAAGGCCACAATCCCTTCTCCTCCATTTCTCCATCCAGTTGGGATTTTGGGGCATACATGCACAAACACCCAGCATGTTTTTCAAGCAACCTGGGCTGAGATTTGATATGTGGTAGGCCATGCGAGGTCTGGCTCCTTTAACCACCAGGCCAGAGTCTGGCCTATCAATACATATTCTTTGGGGTCAGCAGGTGATGTGGTGGTTAAAGGTGCTGGATTCTCACACGATTGTGTTTGGAGTCCCAGATCTGGCAACTTGGTTTCTCCTTTTCCCTTTCTCTCTCTGGTCAAATAAAAAAAAATAATAATAGGGACCAGCAGATAGCATAATGATTACGTCACTAGATTCCCATATAGCTGAGTCCCAACCCAGCGACTTAAACTCCTGTGGGGTAGAGTAGAATGGAGGAGAAGGGATTATGTTCCCCACTGGGGCAGGGGGAGGGTGATTTCTTGCTTTCTGTCTCTGTTTCTCTTGCAAGCGCACATGCCCTACAGCGAAAATCTTTTTTTTAAAAAATAATAACAAATGTAATTAAATAAATAAATATTTTTTAAAAAACAAACAAACATATTCTTTAAACACCAGTGAAGTGTCCCTGGCTATTCTAGACATCATGAGTCAAATACACAAAGATCCGTGCCTCATGGAACATATTTGCCCTACAAAAAAAAAAGAAGAAAAAGAATAGAATAGAATAGAATCTTATTTAATCATGATTTTGTAGACCAAGGTCAAAGGGAGGATATTCTGGTTGGTTGGAATTCACTGCAGAGTCCCAGAGTGACACAGGGCATCACATGGCAAGAGCTTGTCTCTTCAAGTTACCAGATTCCATCATGGGGACCACATCCTGATGGTTTTATCTAAACATAATCACCTCTTAATCCCATAGTTGGATTAAGTTTCTACCCTCTTAATATACTGTATTACAATATGTGGATTTTGGAGGAGATACAGTCAAGTCAAACAGCCTCTTTTCTTCACATCTGCTGACCTCTGCCCCTGCCCTACTTGGTCCCCTGTCTCTCTTTCTCCAGGCTGGATGAAAGAGTTTTAGCGGATCTTCCCTGCCCCGTGGTGTGTGAAGTCATGGGGGAACAGGAAAAGAGGAAGTACCTGCACCAGTTATAAAGGCTCCTCAAGGTTGTTGGAGCCTGTAGTGCCCTCCATCCTAATCTGGGCAGAGGAGGAGGCACAGGTTGAGATGCTGGCCACATGGCACCCGAGGAGAAAGCCCATTCATCCCCTGGATTTGCTGTCAGTGGAAATGGTACATCTAGTGCCAACCAACAGGGAGAGAGCCTCAGCATAGGGCAGTGAATGAAGACAGTGTTGTTTGAGCTCAGAGTAATCTGAAAAAAAATGAAGAGGACTTGATTATGTTGCCATGGAGATAGAGGCTTAGTACAGAGTGGCCATTGGGAGCTGAGTCCCAGTCAATGAATGTCCCTCTTATATTCACAGCCAAGGAAGACATAGCCAGGACAATGTGGTTTGGAGATAAAGTCCCAGGATAGAGTAGTCAACCATGATGAGCAGGGACTCATTTCGCCATAGATGTTGATCTGGGCCCAAGAGACAAATATTCACATATTTGGTTCTATAGCAACTTCTCCTGCTCTTTGTGTGTAGGGATTATTAGAAGCCTTTTGAAGGGTGCTTAATGAGCTCTCTCAAGCCAGTTCTTCTCTTCTAGAAAAATTTAATCTGTATGTCACAGAATCTGCACATGTGCATATGTATGTGTGTATTAGGGAGGCTATTCTGCTGGACGTAGTGTGTACAGTGGTCCACAACTCCTCATTTAATGATTGAGTGCTCCATTTTTTCCCCACCCTTCATTTTTCCAATGATTCTCTCCAAGAAAAACACTGGGATTGAGATTCAGAAAAGGGTATGTAAGTGTGGCTTGGTCAGAGGCCAAAGCTGGGGATGAGAGGCCTGTGTCCTTGGTCTCTAGGATGCCAGGGCACCCTAAAGTCTATAGTCCTCCATAATCCCTGCCTACAGATTCCTTGGCTTGAACTGTAACCAGTCAGTCAGCCTCAGCCTTGGACTTCAGAACCACTCTGGGTCCCTGGTGTGAGTAAAGATATAGGAAGGAGCTGGGTGTCACAGCTGGCTGGGGAGGCTCCTGGGCTGTCTTGTCTTCACCCTAGTCCTCTCACATAAACAGGGGGCAAACAGTGGGGAGAGAATTCAGGGGGTGCTGTTGCTGCCCAACCTTACCCAGATTATCTGCTTCCAGATGAGACATCGTCCCCAAATGCCAGAAGGTAGGGATGACAGAGCAGTCTGTTGCTTCAGTATGGGGGCCCTGGCCTGGGACAAGGTCGTCCCTTTGCTAGGCCAACACACCTTCTCTTCAGCTCACGCATGGCAATTTGCTCAGATAGAAACTGCCACGCCCACTGCAAGATGTGCAGGAACTCTGGGAGACTCAAAGGGTTAGGGTGCTGGCATTTGTCTCAAAGACACTGAGAGCCCTCAGAATGGGAAAATATTTTTGTAAACTATGCATCAGACAAGGGACTGATAACCAGAATTCACAA
>NW_006160005.1:72033-72362 GCF_000334495.1 Tupaia belangeri chinensis
GAGACCCACCCTTGATCCAACCTTGAATGGAATCTATGTTCCCTATTGTTGAAAACTTTAAACTTGTGGCCCTTCTCCCTCTACCTGCATGTATCACATTTTCAATAACTCCCCTGGAAAACAACTGTATATAGCAGAGATAGGGTAATGGGAGAGGGGGAAAGGGCAGAGGGTCAAAGATAGGATAAAAAACATATATATGTATACATTGTATGAAAGTAGAAATGGAATATTATTAATAACATGCTTGATTAAGTCACTATGCAGTTTATCCTAGATGGGAAACTACATTTAGTATGTTGTGATGATGCTCAGGGAATGAGTGTTAG
>NW_006160005.1:72433-79537 GCF_000334495.1 Tupaia belangeri chinensis
TGGGTACTACTTTATAGTATGTTCATTCTACTCACTGGGGTTTATGCCTAGGGTCAGACTAGGATACATGTGTAGGTTTGTGTCAACTGTGCTAGCTAATGGATTTATTTAGACTAATTAAATTCATTGGCAGAACAATTGAATGGGGGAGAGGAAGGTGTGGAGGGCAACAATGGATGCCAGGGACAATGGGGGAGGAAGATGGGACATAGCAGGGGTGGGGAATTAGGGATGGCAAGACAAAGGGCAAGGTATGCAGGATGTAAGAATTGGAAAATTATTGGCTGAGAACATGTATGTGGATGTGCTTGATTGAGCCAATGCACAGTGTATTTTGATGGAAAATTCATTTGTTTGTTGTGATGGTGTAAAGTGAATTAATAATAAAAAAAAAAGAATTATGGAGTATGAGCTAAAATTTTTTGCTATGTAAAGTAAATGTTTGTGGAAAAATGTAAAAATAAATAAATGAAAGAAAAAAATTAATTAAAAATAAAAGACACTGAGATACTAAGAGGGAAGGACAGACAGACATCCAGGGGCAGACACAAAGCCATACATGATTCTCCTAGCACAGTGACTGGCATATGGGAAATCGTCAATAAATGTTGGTGGAGTTGCATTGAGGCTCTTCAGAGGAGTGTGTGCTTACAGGAACAGTGGTCTCCAAATGTGGTTTTATAAGTGGGGTGGTGCTGACTGAAAAGAGTCAAGACAGGAGTCGGTTCTGCTGGGAACTGAGGTTTAGAGACCAAGTGAAGGCAGGAGTGTGCTGGTCACTCAGCTCCTGAGGGCTCTAAGGCAGCAGGGTGGTGGCTGTGGGTTTGCAGCCGCTGTGGGTCAGGACAACTGCAGGCCAGGGAAGAACACAGGGCAGGGCAGGGTGTTGGTACAGCAAGAGCACAGATGGAGCCATGAGAGAAGGTCTTCAGTTAGTGTCCTGAAACCTTTCAGTGCATGAAATGTGTGTGTATGTGTGTGTGTTTGTGTGTGTGTGTGTCTCCCAATGATTCAAGCTGGCTGAGACTATGGGTGAATTATGGCTTGGTGACACTCTTCAGGGAATTTCTGTTGATCTCTTTTTCTTTCTTTTCTTTCAGGGAATAAATAAATAAATAAACTTTAGAAAAAAAGAAGACAGGGCAAGGCTAGGCATGGCTAAGGCTCTGGCAGGGGGTGAAGAAGCAGCAATAAGGACAAAAGGGACAACCAGTCACCAATAAAAGCCCTTTTGGAGCAGCAGATGGTATAGTGGCTATGTCGCTGGACTCCCACCCAATCGACCATGTTTTGAGTTTTGGACCCAGTGTCTTAAACTCACACTGCATGATTCACACGCGCCTAAGATTCTGAGAGGAGGATAGATGAGAAGGGATTGTGGAGTGGCCATGCCCCCTAGGGGGTGATTTCTTGCATTCTGTCTCTCTGTCTTTCTGGTGAGCACAAGCACCCTATAGCAAAAATCTCTCCAAAAAATAAATAAATAAATAAATAAAAGCCCTTTATTGAACAACTACCCATCTCTGTATTTATTTCAATGTAATTCTGTAACTATTTACTGAGTGCCTTCTATGGGCCAGTTTCTGTTCTAGGATCTGGGATACAGAGATGTGAAAGACAAGGGTCTTGCCCTCAGAGAGCCTACTTTCTAGGGTTGTGGGAGGCACAATTATCAAGTCAAAAAATTCATGAGTAAGATAAATTCAGGAAGCAAAAAGTGCTATGAAGTAAATATTAATATGCCAAGGACAGTGACAGAGAATGTTCTCTGTGTGCATGCTGGGTAGGGAGCTTTAGGGAAGAGCTTAGAGGAAGTGAGATTTTATTTGAGACCCAGTTTAGAAGCAAGAAGCAGGCTTTGGAAGGTCTGGAGTAAAAGCATCCAGGAGTGTCCACAAGAAGATTGCTGTCCAGGAACAGAAGGCTGTGGTGATGCTCACAGAACTGCCACATCTGTTCTTTCAGGATTCCAGATTCCTATTAAGCTCCCCCTCTTTCTTTGGCACAAGACAGACATATTGAGATACTAGGAGAGAGGGACAGACAGACAACCAAGGGCACACCCTAAGCAGCACAGGTCCCCATATCCTTTTCCACCCCTTGCTGCTTATTCCTCATCATGGAAGGTTCAGGAACTGTCTCAAAGGAATTCTTGCCACTTGGGAACCCCCATGCTCCAATCCAGGGGTTCCAAAGGAGCTTATTGTATAGGGGCATGCCCATAGGACTGGTTAAAGTGTTGCTTTGAAGACAAAGGCACATGAAATACAGCCATATGTTCCAAAAGACTGAGAAGATAAGGGGACTGCCATTTTTCTAGGTTGCTTTCTGTGATCTTAGAGTCACTTTCCATCTTGAGGTTATTGAGCAAGTTTGAACACCTTGGAGGTCTGTATTCTTCCAGCGTGTCTATGTGGACTGTGAGAATGAAGATATATGAGAAAGGGGCAGAGATTAGGAAATGAGAACCACAGAGAGGAGGAGAGTGGATAGAAGATAGGAATGGAACAGGATAAGGGAGACAGAAGAGTGAGGATGATGGTGGCTAGGTACAGGTGGCAAAAGGTAAGTTGGCTGGTGGTAAAATCCCTACCTTAGTCCCAAGCCTCTACCTCTCTGCTACACCTTGGACAGCCTCTAAAGAGTCTCTCCCTATGTGCCCTTGTTGCCTCTCCTGGTGGCCTCTTACAACCTCCTCTCAGGCTTGATCTAGGAGACCACAGGGGGGAAAGTTTCTCAGTGGTGCCCTGTCCATCCATCCAGGCAAGCATAGTGGTGGGTGTGTTTAGGAAAGGCCTAGCCCAGGTCTAGAGGAGGGAGACAGGGTGGGAAGCCCGCTGGAAGGTTGTGACAAACCATCAGTTCTCCCCCTCCAACCCTTCCTGTCCACTCTCTGCGATCCTTCCCAGAGCCCTTCAGGCTTGCGGGCTCTGCAGCCATTCCTCAGTTTCTCTCTCCCCGCCCTCTTCTCTCTCAGGGTCCTATCATTCCATCTACAGAGTAACTGCTGGTTCCGGAACTACGGGTCGGCCAGTACACCAGCCGCACGATCCCGGTGGGTAATAGCTCTTCTCCGTCTCCGACAGCTCCTCCCGTGGGCCCCTTGACCGTGCTCCCCAGCACACCTACCTCTAATTACGGTCTCCCCACCCTCCAGCGGCCCCGGAGCTCCTGGGGCCAGAGCAAGAAGCAAAGTGGCAGAAATCCGAAGTTGAGACGCTGACTCTGGGTCTCCAGACAACCGGCGCGGACTCCAGTTCCATCCACACTGAGCCGCGGTCCCGAGGTCAAGAGGCCTGTGTTTAGCTGGTGGAGAGAAAGAGAGAGAGGAGAGAGAGAGAGACAGAGAGAGAAAGAGGGAGAGAGAAAAAACAAGCACGAAAAATGACCGATGGAGCATGTTTTAGAAGGCTAGAGTTTTGTCCGCGCAGTAGGTGTGTGAAAAAGGCAAAAACGAAACCAAGCAAAGCCTGCGAAACGCAAAACATATTCCAGGACTTGAACCACGGTCGTTGGCCATGTGGGATCCAGCTGCCTTAACCTTCACGCCACCTGCGGACGCGAACGAAACTCCTTCCGTAGGCTCCTTGAAGGCAACAGGCTGCCATCAGGCACTCACACAGACTGGAAAGTGTTTCAGTTAATGCACGGTTTGGGTTGTTCAACCACTCCCTACATGCTGTCGACCTCACTGCAAGCGCTTCCTCTCCTTGTCTCTTGCTGCTTACACTTCGTGGCTCACACCAAGATTTAGTCTTAGTCTCTCCCCAGTGGAATTCCTAACTTGAGCTGACTTGGTTCTCGTTGGCTCAGCATCATGCCTTGGCCTCTATTTAAACCCTGACTGGCCATGCAGAAGGTTAGAGTGCAAACACCCTGCTCCTTCGCTCACACTGCAGCTGGAGCCCCAGGCTCACCGCTAAGCCTCATAACTTCAATACTCTCTTGGCGCTAGGCTTCAGTAAACAAGTCCCAGGGAAGAACTCTGGAGGGATATAGCTTGGAGGGAACTTCTAAAACTTCGCAGAATTCAAGTATTAGTTTGTGTGCATGAAATTCTGAAATCCATGCACAGATTTTTCATAATCTGTTTTTTCCGGGAACTTTTTCGAGATCTCCCATTTCGAACTTTTGAGTCCCACGCTCCACCCCTTTGCAGGCTTCAGGGGAACCACAGTGATGATATTTCAGGGGAATCACAGTGATGAGATTTCAGAGGTTGATTCATAGGAAGTAAACTGAAAGAAAAATTGGTAACATCGTTATTACTGATTGATTTTTTTTAATTATTGATTTTATTTGTTAAAAAATACTTTTTTGAGATTCGCGATTTGCTGAAGAGTGCTTGTGCTCGCCAGAGATAGAGAAATAAAAAGGGACAAGTCACCTGGGGGATGGCCATGCTGCAATCCCTTCTCCTCCAAACACACTATCCCATGGTCCCATTATTATTATTATTTATTTTGACCAGAGAGACAGAAAAACCCACTAGGTCTGGGACTAGAACCACAGTCTACATTGCGAGAGTTCAGTGCCTCAACCTCCACGCCACCTGCTGGTCACACTATTGAAAATGTTTTAAAACGTGACTAGTTTCGGTTGATAGGTATTTTGTTTTGTTATTTTTCTTACTACAGGGTGCTTGTGCTCGCTGGAGACAGACAGAGAGAGATAAAGAGAAAAATGAGAAAAACCCCACCTCAACCCCAACCCCCAGAAGGATGACCATGCCGCGATGCCTTCTTCATTTCTCCTCTCCTGATTTTGGGCAAGTAAATACAGGCGTCCGGGTGTTTTGTTTTTCAAAAACCCAGGTCCAGGGGCTGAGCTGCGCAGTTGGTCATGTCAGATCCAACTGCTTTCAGGACCAAGCCAGCGCTTCACACTAGGCATACTTCTAAGTGTTGTATACCTCTTTATTTTGACTCGCAGCTCTGTGAAGATAGGAAACATGGGAACCAGCAGTTAGCGTAATGGCTATGTCGCTGGACTCCCACGTAGTCGACCGTGGTTCACGTCCCGGACCCGGTGGCTTAAAACTCACGCCGGGCACGTGTGCGTGCGTGCCCAAGATCCCGAGAAGAGAATAGAGGAGAAGGGATTATGGCGTGACCATCCCCCCTGGGAGGTGATTTCTCGCTTTCTGTCTCTATGTCTCTCTCTGTCTGTATGGCGAGCACATACGCCCTGCAGTGAAAAATCTCTCAAAAAAAAAAAAAAAAAGATAGGAAACATTACACATTATTTTACAAATAGGTGAGGGCAGAAGTCTGACTACTTTTTCCTTTTTCCAAAATCCCTTCCATAAGGCCAAGAGTGAGTCATGCCCACAAATATTAACAGAGCATTTTGACTCATTGTTAACAGGACTCTTCCTACCTCCTATCCTTGGGACAGTGTCTTGTGACCCATGCAAGCTCCCTTATGTCTCCTAAAGAACACTCTTTGCTGATCCCTTCCCAAAACAGGGACCTTCTTTTCCAATCCCGAGCCTTTTTGGGCCAAATTAATGAAATAACTCTTTTCACAAAATTCCAAAGCTCTTGCTCTTAAAAATCAAATAAAAGGAGCTCCTGCGTCTGATTACCCTGAGAAAGGCATGTTTACCTTTATCCAGGTCGGTCACACATACACATGTTTAGAAATGAATCACATTATTATTTCTGCAGAGTTGGTTATTTCCATTAATATAGGAAACTGAGGCATAGGTTAGGTAACTTACCTGGGTCAGATAGAAAAAAATTGATGGAAACCAAATAGAAGTCCAGACTATCTTAACTACTCTGTAGTATTGCAATCATGATTTGTAATTATTAAAACAATAACAACCATCTCTTCAGAATTTTCTGTCTGTGGCAGGGTCAGTACCAAATGCTTCAGTGCCAGTGCCACAGCTGCATGCTGGGACCACTGGAAAAGCAGAGTCCTGCTCACCAAGAGCCGTACATTACCTTCTGGAATTCTCATACAGTACTAGTGATATGCTAGGTGAGTATCATTCCAATTTTACAGTTAGGGAAACTATGGCTCAGAGAGGTGACATGACTGGTCAGGGTTTTACAAAAGGTGACTGGTGAAGTCTCCCCACCTTGTGGAGGTTGGTCCCTCAGCCATGAGAATCCCAAATTGACCATTTCTTCAAGTCAGACAGAGTACTCTGAGATGTGGCCCCTCTGAGTCCCATGATTGCAGAGTCCTCTTTCCTCTTGTCTCCAGAATAACCTGCACCACACAGTGGATAGCTCCAGCTGCCAGGAGAATGCCCAGAAATCCCTGGGCGCTGTTAGAAAGGTAAGCAGTGGGCAAGCTGGGCTGGGAGAGGTAACAAACCATCAGGTAGAAAGAGATGTACAGGAGTAGGGGATGGCCAACGGGAGGTCACTTGGCTCTCCTTACCCAGACAATTGAGTGATGCGATGAAGAGGAGGGGCACATGAAGCAGACAGAAGAGCCACTCAGGCTCACCAAGAGACTGTGCTTCCACAAATCAAGGTTAGTCCCTGTCCAGACTCCCCACTCCATAGTTATAGGAAGCCAGAGACTTCTCTGTTTCCTTGCATACTCTGCTCCTGGTCTCCTGGTCTAGGTGACTGGAATTGTAGTGGGAGCTGATGGAGCTTAGGTGTAGGGTGCAGGATGGGGGCAGGTAGAGAGGAGAGATTTGAGGTTCACCTACCACCTTCGCTTCATTCTACACTGCTCACTGCTCTTTTAAAAAAATTTTAGTAAGTTCATTTATTTTTTCTTTTTTATTTAACTTTACTTATTTATTTATTTACATTTGACCAGAGGGACAGAGTAAGAGAGAGAGAAGGAAAGTGAGAAAGCAAGCCACCAGGTCCAGGACTTGAACCACTGTCAGCCATGTAGGAGTCTAGCGCCCTTAACCGTCACGCCACCTACCAGCCCTGGCTTTTCCTTTGTCTCTGCCCTGAGTTCTTGGCATTTCATCTAAGGCTGAATCCATTATAGAGCAAACTTCACAAGGGTCCTGAGGTCTAAGATGCATGAATACCATCACACTTTTCCTAAACTGATTTTTTTTTGGGGGGGGGGGGGGGTTTTTGGCCATTGGGCGTGGGTGTCCGCCAGACAGAGAGACAA
>NW_006160005.1:79584-80560 GCF_000334495.1 Tupaia belangeri chinensis
TTCTTTTTTATTTAACTTTACTTATTTATTTATTTACATTTGACCAGAGAGGGACAGAGTGAGAAAGACAGAGAGAGAGAAGGTGAGAAAGCAAGCCTCCAGGTCTAGAACTTGAACTGCAGTTGAGAGTCCAACACCCTTAACCACCACACCACCTACCAGCCTCAACTCACTGCTCTTTAGTGACCTACTACTCATCATCCACACCAAGAGTTGGTTCCTGGGAAAGGAAGGAGCCCAGGATGGGGTGGAGGGGTGTCCGCCAACTGAACTCCTGCTCTTCTTTTGAACTGCCTCTTCACTGGGCAGTGAGCAGCAGGTATAGATTCTGATGTAGTCCGTCTCTTCCTGGTCCAAGCCCAGCAGGTTCTGGATTCACCTGGACCCCTTCTTTCTAACTTTCCCTTCTCAACAACCACCAGGGCTGTCCCGCTCACTGACTAATCCAAACAATATCCCTGTGAGTTGTGTCTCCAGAAAACACACAGTGCAGGGAGATTGATAAAATACAATGCAGTGTGAGGCTGACCAACATGGGAAGGTTCCAGGTTCAAGTTTTGAGACCTCCCCGGGGATACTGATCACATATGTTTCTGTGATCCTGGGGTAGATAAGGTAGGGTTGGATCATGGCATAGATTCCCTGTGAGAGTGCAGGATGTCCTATGTGCTCCCTCATGAAAGAAACAAACACTGTCAAGACCCTTACACGAACTCTCTTTTGTAGTCCCTGATTCCCAGGAGATTCTCTTAGGACAATTGTGACACCTCCCTCTACCCCCACCAGATCAGACATGCAGCATGGGATGGAAGTCTTCCCCACAAGGGACCCCATACCTTGTTCTCTGAGCATCACATATGAGGACTGTGGCGAGTATCTCCTAGAGAGAGATGATAGAAAAGGTGAGTGTAAGAAGAAAATGAGGGAGAGTTCTTTTCCTGCTGGAACCATGGAGGCATTCAAGAGAAGAAGATTC
>NW_006160005.1:80627-90334 GCF_000334495.1 Tupaia belangeri chinensis
CCAGAAGCTCTTAAGAAGAAGCAAAGGAATTGTGTGGAGCTGAAGATCAAACACCCGAGAAAAAAGTTTGCTCAAAAGGTGCTTTGAAAGGCAAGGAAGAAGCTTGTCTATGAAAAAGCTAAGCACTATCATAAGGAATACAGAAAGAGGTACAGTACTGAGATTCCCGTATTCAGGATGGCTAGAATGACTCACAAATTCTATGTACCTGCAGAACCCAAATTGACGTTTATCATCAGAATCAGAGGTATCAATGGAGTAAGCCCAAAGGTTTGAAAGGTGTTGCAGCCTCTTTGTCTTTGCCAGATCTTCAATGGCACCTGTGGTAAGCTCAACAAGGCCTCAATTAACATGCCGAGAATTGTGGAACCATATATATTGTATGGGGTTATCCAAACCTAAAGTCAGTAAATGAATTAATCTATAAGCATGGTTATGGCAAAATCAAAAACAAGCTAATTGCTTTGACTGATAACTGTTTGATTGCTCGATCTCTTGGTAAATTTAGCATCATCTGTATGGAGGATCTGATTCATGAAATCTGCACTGTTGGAAAATGCTTCAAAGAAGCAAATAACTTCCTGTGGCTTTTCAAATGATCTTCTCCATGCGGTGTAATGAAGAAAAAGACCACCTTTTAGTAGAAGGTGGAGATGCTAGCAACAGAAAAGACCAGATGAACAGACTTCTTAAAAGGGTGAACTAAGGACTCCACTATGATTATTTTTGTAATCTGGTCAGTAAATAAAGAGTGGCTGTTTTCAGACTGAAAAAGAAGAAGAAGGAGGAAGAGGAAGAGGAGGAGGGAAGGAGTAGGATAAGAAGAGAAAAAAGAGAAGGAGAAGAGGAGGAAGAGGAAGAAGAAGGAGAAGAAGAAAGAGAAAAGAACATGGGGGAGGGGACCAGCAATTGGCATAATAACTATGTCTCTGGACTCCCATGTTGACTGCGGTTCAAGTCCTGGACCCGGTGGCTTAAAATCACCCTGGCAAGCGTGCATGTGCCTGCATGTGTGTGTGCATGCGTGCCCTAGATCCTGAGAGGAGAATGGAGAAGGGATGGATTCTCTCACTTTCTGTCTCTCTCTGTCTTTCTGGTGAGCACATGTGTCCTATAAGAAAAACCTCTCCAAAAAAATAATAAAATGGGGGAGAAGCTAAAATGAGCTTTAATCCCACAGTAATGTCACCAACTATTACTAGAGTATTTCCACAAAATGTGTTCAAAGGTATCTTCACCTGACAAGAGTGAAGGAAGAAATCAAGAGTCTAGAGCTCCCTCCAAACATCTACACAAATTCCCTGAAGGTGACAGAGTCTTTCATGTATGTATTCAATTCAATATATACTTTTTGTTTTGTTTTGCTTCAGAGTGCGTGTGGTTGTTCGTGGCAAAGAAATGGAGAGAAAATATGAAAACTTTCCAACAGGGCATGGTCACACCACAATCCCTTCTCTTCATTTCTCCATCCTGCTTTAATTTGGAGTGCACATGTGGGATCTGGCTCCTTTAACCTCCAGGCCACAGGCTAGCCTGTCAATACTTATTCTATAAGCATGTATAAAATATTCCTGGCTGTTCTTGGCACTGTAGGCCAGACACACAAAGCTTTATGCCCTCAGAATGTCCATTCTACTAGAGGAGACAGATAATAAAGAATACATCTGTATCTATGTCTATATCTGTATTAATATCTATATCTATGTATATTATGTGGGAGTTCATGAGTGCTATGAAAAAAAAAAACAATGGAGAAGAGTAGAGGAGATCAAAAGTTCCAGGGTTGGGTAGAGTTCCAATTTTAGATAGGAAAACTGTGAAAGCCCACAATGAGAAGCAACACGTGAGCCTGATGGAGGTGAGGCTCTGTGATGCAATTCAGGCACACTGGGGCAGAGTGTTCCAGCTGGAAGCAACAGTGCAGAAATCCTATGGTCCAGTGTATGATTCAAGATTAGTAAGGAGGCCTGGGGGGACCAGGGAAGAAAGAACAGGGAACAGAGCTAAATGAGGTCATAGAACTGATATGGATCAGATCATGTGGCTCCTTACAGGTCATATAAGGACTATGCCTCATACTCTGAGTGAAAGGAGCAGTTATTGTAGGGTTTGATGGAGGAGTGACCAAGACCGTCAGATGTTGCTGTCACCTCTACCTTTGATGCCCGTCTACTGATGCTCTAGGCTTCTCGACCAACCTCCACACCCACCGTGATTGCTCCAAGGCTGTGGCACACAATTTTGTAAGCACATGTGTGTGTGTTGAGTGGTGTGGATTGAGGGAAGACTCTGGAGGAGGTGGCATTTGATCTGAGACCCAGATGAGAAGAAGGAAGCAGTCTTGGAAAGTTCTGGTGAAAAAACTTTCCAGGGGTGCAGCAAAAGGATTATTTTCCAGAAACAGAAGGTAGTGGTAGTGGGCACAGGACTGCCACAGGTACTCATCCAAGATTCTGGGTGGAGGAGCCCCTCCCCACCCAGCTACTCCCTCTCTTTGGTATAAAACAGAGACACCCTGAGATACGCAGAAAGAGGGAAAGATAAACATTCAGGGGTGACACGAAGTCACACAGGTGTCTCCATACAATTTCCCACCCTCAGCTACTCAACGCCCACCATAGAAGGTGCAGAGACTGTCACTAAGAAAGTCCTGCCACTCAGGAGCCCCCATGCTCCAACTCAAATGTTCTACAGGAGAAAAATGGAGAGATGGGATCAGATAAGAGGTTTTGGTTTTTCAATTATTATTTTTAGACACAGGGTCTTGCTGTGTTGCCCAACAAAGGCTTACATTTTCATTCCTCTTGCCTCAGTGTCCCAAGTAGCTGATCTTATAGGGACAGGCCAACAGGACTGGTTATAGAGCTGTTTTGGAGACAAAGGCACACAAAATACACCCATGTGCTCCAAAACAGAGTGAAAAGACAACGAAGGAACAGGACTACTGTGACCCTGCTTTGGTTTACGTGATCTTATAGTTCAGTTTACATCTCTGAGATACTAAGGAGTTTGTCATACTCCTGGAAGTTCTGCATGCTATAGGCCTGTTCCAGAGAGGCCACAGTGCATAAAGCTATACAAGAAACAGGCAGATGGGGAATACAGAGCACTAGAGGAAAAATATGGAAGCAATAAATGGAGCAGGTAAGGAAGAAAGAAGAAGGGGGGTGGTTGGGGCAAGGTACATGTGGCCAAAGGTTGGTTGACTGGTCCTGAACTCTCTATCCCACTTCCACACATCTACCTCTCTGGCACACCTTGCACAGCTTCTATTCAATCCCTTCTGATGCTTGGTGTCCTTCCTGTCCCCACTCAGGGGTCTTCTGCAACCTCCACTCAGGCAAGAAAGGTCCCCCAGAGTAGAATGATTCCCTGTCGGTCCACGTAGGCATGGTGGGAGGTATGGTTGGAGAAATGAACATTAAACAGGCTTAGGAAAGGCCAAGCATGCCAGGCCCCGGGCAGGGGCCTGAGGGACAGGGTGGGAAGCCGCCCTCCGTGCTGGGAGTCCCTCCGTCTGAGTCAGTATGAGTGAGTCCTTGACACCAGAGTCCTGCTCCTCTTCACAGGGATCTCCATAGACAGCGAGTGGATGATAAGGAGAGGGTACTGACCTCTGTCAGGATGGACCATTGAAGGTGGTGCTCGGGGTCACCACCTTCGTAGCTATTATTCTGGTGCACTGTGGGTTGAGGGCTGGAGAGGTGTCGCAATTATCGCTAGGAGCAACAGGTGGATGAGAGCAGCCTCGCCCTGTTTAAGTCCCAACTAACACCAGTTTTCCTCCCTCCTATCCCCCCCGGTCCACCCTCTGCGATCCTTCCCATAGCCCTTCAGGCTGGCTGCCTTGGAGTTCTTTCTGAAAGCTGCTCTCTCCCCTCTTTCCTTCTCAGGGTTCATCCCCCTCCAGCTATGGAGGTCATTGCGGGTTCCGGTTCTCCAGGTCGGTGAGTGCAGGGCCAGGCGCAGCCCCCTAGTGCGGAGTAGCTCTCCTCGGTCTCGGTCGGCACAACTTGCCCTGGCGGCCTCCCGCAGACCCCACTGACCGTGGTCCCCAGCTCGCCTGCTCCGGATTACGGTCTCTCCACCGCACCGCAGCCCCAGAGCGCCTCAGGGACCACCGAGGAGCAATGTGGCAGAAGTCCGGGAGGTTTCCCTCTGCCCCTACAGGACGACCATCACCCGAGGTTAAGAGGCCTGTGTTCAGTAAGATGGGACGCTTCACGACCCGCTGGGATCGGCTCCGGGCCGGGCTAGGTTAGCGCCGCTCTCGACGGCGGGACGGTGCTTTTCCAGCGGTCCCGGCACGCGGCTGTGGCACTGGCACTGAAGCAGCGTTTGGCGCTGAGCCGGCCCAGACAGGAAAGAGCGAGGTGAGAGGGAGGCTGTAGTGTGCCTGGAGGCTGCCGAAGGAGCGAAGAGCCTGGAGGGGGGAATGGAGAGAAGGTGGTGACACGAAGTCACACAGGTGTCTCCATACAATTTCCCACCCTCAGCTACTCAACGCCCACCATAGAAGGTGCAGAGACTGTCACTAAGAAAGTCCTGCCACTCAGGAGCCCCCATGCTCCAACTCAAATGTTCTACAGGAGAAAAATGGAGAGATGGGATCAGATAAGAGGTTTTGGTTTTTCAATTATTATTTTTAGACACAGGGTCTTGCTGTGTTGCCCAACAAAGGCTTACATTTTCATTCCTCTTGCCTCAGTGTCCCAAGTAGCTGATCTTATAGGGACAGGCCAACAGGACTGGTTATAGAGCTGTTTTGGAGACAAAGGCACACAAAATACACCCATGTGCTCCAAAACAGAGTGAAAAGACAACGAAGGAACAGGACTACTGTGACCCTGCTTTGGTTTACGTGATCTTATAGTTCAGTTTACATCTCTGAGATACTAAGGAGTTTGTCATACTCCTGGAAGTTCTGCATGCTATAGGCCTGTTCCAGAGAGGCCACAGTGCATAAAGCTATACAAGAAACAGGCAGATGGGGAATACAGAGCACTAGAGGAAAAATATGGAAGCAATAAATGGAGCAGGTAAGGAAGAAAGAAGAAGGGGGGTGGTTGGGGCAAGGTACATGTGGCCAAAGGTTGGTTGACTGGTCCTGAACTCTCTATCCCACTTCCACACATCTACCTCTCTGGCACACCTTGCACAGCTTCTATTCAATCCCTTCTGATGCTTGGTGTCCTTCCTGTCCCCACTCAGGGGTCTTCTGCAACCTCCACTCAGGCAAGAAAGGTCCCCCAGAGTAGAATGATTCCCTGTCGGTCCACGTAGGCATGGTGGGAGGTATGGTTGGAGAAATGAACATTAAACAGGCTTAGGAAAGGCCAAGCATGCCAGGCCCCGGGCAGGGGCCTGAGGGACAGGGTGGGAAGCCGCCCTCCGTGCTGGGAGTCCCTCCGTCTGAGTCAGTATGAGTGAGTCCTTGACACCAGAGTCCTGCTCCTCTTCACAGGGATCTCCATAGACAGCGAGGGGATGATAAGGAGAGACCTCTGTCAGGATGGACCATTGAAGGTGGTGCTCGGGGTCACCACCTTCGTAGCTATTATTCTGGTGCACTGTGGGTTGAGGGCTGGAGAGGTGTCGCAATTATCGCTAGGAGCAACAGGTGGATGAGAGCAGCCTCGCCCTGTTTAAGTCCCAACTAACACCAGTTTTCCTCCCTCCTATCCCCCCCGGTCCACCCTCTGCGATCCTTCCCATAGCCCTTCAGGCTGGCTGCCTTGGAGTTCTTTCTGAAAGCTGCTCTCTCCCCTCTTTCCTTCTCAGGGTTCATCCCCCTCCAGCTATGGAGGTCATTGCGGGTTCCGGTTCTCCAGGTCGGTGAGTGCAGGGCCAGGCGCAGCCCCCTAGTGCGGAGTAGCTCTCCTCGGTCTCGGTCGGCACAACTTGCCCTGGCGGCCTCCCGCAGACCCCACTGACCGTGGTCCCCAGCTCGCCTGCTCCGGATTACGGTCTCTCCACCGCACCGCAGCCCCAGAGCGCCTCAGGGACCACCGAGGAGCAATGTGGCAGAAGTCCGGGAGGTTTCCCTCTGCCCCTACAGGACGACCATCACCCGAGGTTAAGAGGCCTGTGTTCAGTAAGATGGGACGCTTCACGACCCGCTGGGATCGGCTCCGGGCCGGGCTAGGTTAGCTCCGCTCTCGACGGCGGGACGGTGCTTTTCCAGCGGTCCCGGCACGCGGCTGTGGCACTGGCACTGAAGCAGCGTTTGGCGCTGAGCCGGCCCAGACAGGAAAGAGCGAGGTGAGAGGGAGGCTGTAGTGTGCCTGGAGGCTGCCGAAGGAGCGAAGAGCCTGGAGGGGGGAATGGAGAGAAGGTGCGGGCTGGGTGTGTTAGGAGGAGCTGAGTTTGAGGCTGAAGCGTGAGATTTGGGTGTAGTCGTGCGCTGTGTAGAGCATGCGGTCCGGTGTTGAGTGCTGAGCGCGTGTGGCGGCTGGGGAGTGAGAGAGAGAGAGGGAGAGGAAGCACGAAAAATGACCGATGGCGCATTCGAACACTAGAGTTGTGTCCAGGCAGTAGCTGTGTAGAGGAGGCAAAAACGAAGCCAAGCAAAGCCCCGCCAAGCGAGGAAGACGCAAAATATATTCCAGGACTCGAACCACATTCGTTGGTCATGTGGGAATCCAGCTGCCTTAACCTTCACGCCACCTGCTAACGCGAGAAAAAGGCTTTCCGTAGGCTTCTTGAAGGCAACAGGCTGTCACAGGCACAGATCGAAAAGTGTTTCAGTTAATGCACGGGTTGTTCAACCACTCCCTACATGCGATTGACCTCACTGCAAGCGCCTCCTCTCCTGTCTCTTGCTGCTTACACTTAGTGGCTCACACCACGAATTGGTCCTAGTCTTTCCCCAGTGGAATTCCTAACTTGAGCTGACTTGGTTCCCGTTGGCTCAGCATCTTGCTTCATAGCTTCTAACGCTCTCTTGGCGCTCAGCTTCAGTAAACAAATCCCAGGAAAGAACTCTGGAGGAATGTAGCTTGGATCGCATAGGAGGGGACTTCTAAGAGTTCGGAGAATTTAAGTATGAGTGTGTTTATTCTGAAATCCATGCACAATTTTTTTTTCATAATCTGTATTTTCCGTGAACTTTTTGAAGGTCTTGCTTAGGATCAGCCCTTTGCAGGCCTCAGGGGAACCACATGATGAGATTTCAGAGATTCATTCCTAGGACGTAAGGTGATAGAACAACTACTAACTCTGTTATTACTGATGAAGATGTTTTAAAGTGTGGCTTTAGTTCTGGTCAGATGCTGTTTTGTTTTATTTTGTTTTGTTTTCTTACCTCAGGGCCCTTGTGCTGCTGGAAACAGATAAAGAGAAAGAGAAAGTGAGAAAGCCCCCCCACCCACCCACCTCTTCCTAAAACTATGATGACCATGCTGTAATACATTCTCCATTTCTCCTTTTCTGATTTCGGCAAAATTGAAGCAAAAGGACCTCCATCTTTGAACTTTACGTTGTATTTGTTTCCTCCTTTTGTCTAGAGTAAATTGAGTTATTAATAGTTTTACTGTCTTCGCTAACTAGCCAGAAACCTTTTTGTTTAGATGTTCCTTAGCAATGTAACCACCAATCACCAGACCCCTGCTCGGAGCCATGGGGGCCATTAAATAAAGGTCTAAACAGTGCTCTTAGAAATAATTAACCTGCTTGGTCTGGGCCACGGAGACTTGAAGCTCTCCAGGAGAACTCTGACTCTAGGTCAGCGCTCCCCTCGCTCACCTCACCCTTGGCTCCACCCGGGTCCCGTCTACACGCACTGTGCGGAAAATGGAGCTGATCCAGAAGGCTAAGCTGGCCAAGGTGGCCGAGCAGGCCGAGCGCTATGACGACATGGCCACCTGCATAAAGGCTGTGAATGAGCTGGGCGCCGAGCTGTCCAAGGAGGAGTGCAACCTGCTGTTGGTGGCCTACAAGAACGTGGTCGCCTTCTTCTGCCACTCCGGATGCCGCGTGTGTGCTTATTCGGTAAGGATCTGATACCTCTTTTGTGAAGGGGCAGCTGAGGAGACTCGGCCACTCGCCATGGCTGACGAAAAGAAGGACAGAATTGAGGAAGGAGTCAAGACAGAACAACAATCATAATAATTTGAAGGTGGCAGAGCAAAATGGTTCTGTGGTGTATTTTAAGACTAAGAGGTTTACACCACTTAGTAAACTAATGATGAAAAGCTATTGTAAACGGCAGAGTTTGTCAATGAGGTTGATCAGATGGATCAATGAAACAGACACAACTGCACACTTAGAAATGGAGGATGAAGACACAATTGATGTGTTCTTTCTTTCTTTATTTCTTTAGAGAGAGGTTTTCGCTAGAGGACCAGGCAGACAGAGGGAGACAGAGAGACAGAAAGCAAGAAATCACCCCCCCAGGGCAACGCTGCAATCCCTTCTCCTCCCTTGATCTTGGGCACGCACGCACACGCGCCCAGAGTGAGTTTAAGCCGCCGGGTCCAGGACTTGGTCCAGGACTTGAACCGCGGTCAACCACGTGGGAGTCCAGCGACATAGCCATTATGCTAACCGCTGGCCCCTACAATTAATGTGTTCTAATAGTAGACAGGAGGTATCCATTATAAAGCGAACCTACTACTTTACTCCAGAACTCTGTTCTTACAGACCAAGAATACATTCTCAAGTGGAAAAATAGGGAACCAGCAGTTAGCGTAATGGCTATGTCGCTGAACTCCCACGTAGTCGACCGCGGTTCGTGTCCCGGACGCCGCGGCTTAAAAAAAGGGCGCGTGTGCATGCGTGCCCAAGATCCCGAGAGGAGAATGGAGGAGAAGGGATTGCGGCGTGACCATCCTCCCTGGGGGGTGATTTCTCGCTTTCTGTCTCTATGTCTCTCTCTGTCTGTCTGGCGAGCACACGCGCCCTACAGTGAAAATCTCTCCAAAAAAAGAAAAATACAATTTGGTTTCACCACCTCCTGACTACTACAGAAGTTTTCTTTATTATTTCATTCTCCCTTCCCTATTCTTTTACTGTACATGCTGGTATATGTGTACATATTGGAGAGGTTTTTCCTATAAGGCCCATGAGCTCGTCAGAAGGACAGAGACAGAGAGACAGAAAACGCGAAATCAATCCCCCCCGGGGCGGGGGTGGTGGCCACGCCTCCTTTCTCCTGAGTTTAAGCCACTGGGTCTGAGACTCAAACTGCGGTCTACTACATGGAGGGGGTGGTGTCCAGCAACATAGCCATTATGCTATCTGCTGGTCCCATACATTGCACTTTTTTTCCAACTAAATGGTCAATGGTATGTTTTGATTGACATCACATGGAGATGAGATGGGGAAAATACTGGTTATGTGAAAATACTCCCTTTTTCCTTTAGTGGCATGCTCATTCAGCTCTTATCTTTATATTCCAGTTATTTTGCTCTCAATTTTTAGCAAAGGGGCCAGCAGTTAGCGTAATGGCTATGTCGCTGGACTCCCATGTAGTCGACTGTGGTTCGCGTCCTGGACCCGGTGGCTTGCGTGTGCGTGTGTGCCCAAGATCCCAAGAGGAGAATGGAGGAGAAGGGTCTGTGGCGTGGCCATCCCCCCTGGGGGGTGATTTCTCGCTTTCTGTCTGTCTGTCTCCCTGGCGAGCGCATGAGCCCTATAGCAAAAACCTCTCCAAAAAAAAAAAAAAAAAAAAAAAAAAAAAAAAAAACCTTCCATCCCTTTTTTTGTTT
>NW_006160005.1:91278-101673 GCF_000334495.1 Tupaia belangeri chinensis
GGACTCGGACCGCAGTAGGCTACATGGGAGTTCAGTGACATAGCCATTATGCTAACTGCTAGTCCCGGGGTAAATTACTCTTAAAGAAAAACAAAAGGAATTCTAGATAGTTTTCCCTTCAAATCAAGCATCTTGTTGTTTAAATAAACTTCTTGTTTAAAATGGAAAACAAACAACAACAAACAAAGAACTGTGGTCATGGGCTGTGGGTCTGCCTGGAGTGTCATCTCCAGCGTCAAGTAGAAGACCTCGGACAAGAAGTTGCTGCTGATTAAGGACTATCAGGAGAAAGTGGAGTTGGATCTGGGGTTCATCTACACCGAGGTCCTGGAATTATTGGATAAATATTTAATAGCCAATGCAACTAATCCAGAGAGTAAGGTCTTCTATATGAAAATGAAGGGAGATTACTTCCAGTACCTTGCTGAGGTTGCATGTAGTGATGATCGAAAACAAATGATAGATAATTCCCAAGGAGCTTACCGAGAGGCATTTGATATAAGCAAGAAACAGATGCATCCCACATACCTAATCCACCTGGAGCTGGCTCTTAACTTGTCTGTATTTTACTATGAGATATTTAATAACCCAGAGCTTACCTGCACATTGGCTAAAACAGCATTTGATGAAGCCATTGTAGAGCCTGATACACTGAATGAAGATTCATACAGTTGTTCATCATGCAGCTGCTTAGAGACAACTTAACATTATAGATATCAGACAGTGTAGGAAAAGAATGTGATGCAGCAGAAGGGGCGGAAAACTAGATGCATGCAGGATGTCTTCCTCCTTCTCCTCGAGAAACATTTTTACATGTTTCATTCCTATTCCACTTGAAATTCCTATAGAAAGAAACCCACTCATGTGTATGGAATCAGCTGTTCATATTCTTTTCACACCACAGCTTTGGGAAACCCCATTCTTGATTTGTGTTTGTCTTGGCCTTCCTGGTGTACAGTTACTGCTGTAGAAAAGTATTAATAGCTTCATTTCCTATAAACATAAACAACTTCCAAACACTTATGTAGAGAACTAAAATTTATTCAGTATTCAAGTAATCTGAATCAGTTCTGCAAGTGACTGTGTTTTTTAATTACTCTGACGATATGAAAACATAGTTAAATACAACTTAAAGTGTTCTACATAACTTCTTAATTTCTACGTTTCCTCCCTTACTCTTCTTTGGAGATTTTCTTTCAGTAAGCAACTTTTACATGCTCCTAATATATTCCTTTTTAGTAGGAATCAGATTGAATGGAAAAACACTTGACATTTCTTTTTTTCTTTTTCTCTTTTTTTTTGGAGAGGTTTTTGCTATAGGGCGCGAGCACTCGCCAGACAGACAGAGAGAGACAGAGAGACAGAAAGCGAGAAATCATCCTCCAGGGGGGATGGCCACGCCACAATCCCTTCTCCTCCATTCTCCTCTCGGGATCTTGGGCACGCATGCACATGCGCCTGGCATGAGTTTCAAGCCACCGGGTCTGGAACGCAAACCACAGTCGACTACATGGGAGTTCAGCGACATAGCCATTACGCTAACTGCTGGTCCCAGCACTTGACATTTCTGGGCTGAGGGTGTCACATGTTGAAATGCCTCCTATACCATATATTATGGAGGTCAGGTGTATTGTATTCATTCTTCATTTGCTGCTGTTTAAGTTGACAATTTCCTTTCCCAATAAAAGTTCACTTACACTGCCTGCCTTTGTAGTTCTGGTATTCACTTTACTATGTAATAGAAGTAGCATGTTGCTGCCAGAATACAAGCATTGCTTTTGGCAAATTAAACTGCATGTCATTTTTTACTACACTAAAAAGAGGGAACAAATTAAAGAAACCGAGTCCAAGTCTAAAACTTCAGCACTTTTCCATGCACATTTGTGCATATGTGAGAGGGTGTCCGGTTTGTCTAGTGATTGTAGAGAGTTGGACCACTATTGTGTGTTGCTAATCATTGAAATGTAGTCCCCAAAAAGCCTTGTGGGAAAATGTTATGCCCTATGTGACAAGAGAGTAATATAAAATAAAATTACATTATTTTAATTTTGGAGAGGCTTTTTATTTTTTTGGGGGGGGGTGTGCGTGCACGTGCCAGAAAGACAGAGACAAAGAGAAAGAAAGCAAGAAATCACCCCCCAAGGGGGACAGCTATGCCTCAATCCCTTCTCCATTCTCCTCTGGGGATCTTGGGAATGCACACACATTGCAAGAGAGTAATATAAAATAAAATTACATTATTTTAATTTTGGAGAGGCTTTTTATTTTTTTGGGGGGGGGTGTGCGTGCACGTGCCAGAAAGACAGAGACAAAGAGAAAGAAAGCAAGAAATCACCCCCCAAGGGGGACAGCTATGCCTCAATCCCTTCTCCATTCTCCTCTGGGGATCTTGGGAATGCACACACATTGGCCCAGCGTAAGTTTAAGCCACTGGATCCGGGACAGGAAAAGAGAAGGACTTCAAAAGAAGACTCCTTCATGGCTCCTGAGAACTAGTGAATTCAGGGAAAAAAGAGAAATTAAGATTTTCTACGGAGAATTCAGCCTCCAACCCACGAACTCGAGTGGTAGGGAGCCCCTTTAGAAAGTACTTCTAAATAATCCAGTGGTCAAAGAGGAAGTCTCAAGAGAAATAAAAAATAAGCTGAACTGAATGAAAATAAAAATACAACAAATTAGTTGTGGGACACAACTAAGCAATGCTGAGAGGGAAATTTATAACCTTAAGTGTACATGTTAGAAAAGAGGATAAGTTTCAAGTCAATAATCTAAGCTTCCCCTCAAGAACCTAAAAAAGAAAAGCAAAATAATTCCAAAACGAGCAGAAAGAAGGGGATAATTAAGAGCAGAAATCACTGAAATTGTTAACAATCAAAACTATTACACTGTTGGTGGAAGAATATTTAATTTTAATTAACTTTTTTACATTCATTCACTGTACATCATCACAGCATACAAAATGAGATTTCCCTTCCAGAATACACTGTATATTGGCTTAATCAATAATATTACCAGGGACCAGCAGGTGGCATGGTGGTTAAACTGCTGGACACTGGCTTGCTTCCTCACTTTCCCTCTCTCTCTTTCTTCTCTCTCTCTCTCTGTGTCTCTCTCTGGTCAAATTAAAATAAATGAATGAATAAATGAAATTAGACAATAAATCATTCTAAAAAATCAATACTATTACCATACATGTTATCATTAACAAATAATTTTTCCTTTCTTATTTTGTATATATTTTGCATTTTTTCCTCCTTGATTCCCTACTTCTAACCCTCTGCCATTTCCCACCCTCCTCCCACACTGTCTCTGGTATCTACAGTTCCTTTCCATGCCTTTCCCCCCATATTTTACTGATTTACAACAGACATTAATTAATCTTAATACTTTCAATAGCAAGTGCAGCTGATATATACATATTGATGAACATATGTCTGACTTTAGGCATAAACCTTTGTGAGTAGAATGAACATACTATAAAGTAGCTCCTAGCTGGGGCTATATAGTTTATTGCAGTCATTAAATAGGTATTTTTTTAATGAATTTTTCAATTTCAAGGAAAACAGTTTCCATTTTAATAGATCAGAATTTAAAAATGTTAAGAGAAATTAGTTTAATACTTGAAGCAAATTTGGTCTGGTGTTGGTAAATTCTTTCAGGTTTCGTTTATCTGAGAATGTTTTTGTCTTTTCTTCCCATATGAAGGATAATCATGCCAGGTATAGTATTCTTGGTTGAAATTGTTTTTCACTTAACACTTTGAATATATTTTCCCATTATTTCCTTGCTTGCATTGTGTCTGATGAGAGGTCTGATGTTAGCCTGATGGGATATCCTTTAGAGAGTAACTCGATGTTTCCCTCTTGCCAATTTTAGTATCTTGTCTCTGTGGTTTTGGTCAACCTGACTATGATGTGCCTTGAAGATCTTCTTGGGTTGATTCTATGTGGAATCCAATGTATTTCTTGGGTCTGGATCTTTGAATGCCTCTCTAGGTTTGGAAAGTTTTCTTACAGGATTTCATGGAATAGTTTATCAATGCCCTTATTAGTTTCTTCACCTTCTGGGATACAAATTATCTGGATGTTTGGGTGTTTAATGGTATCTAGTACTACTCATATTTTATTTTCATTTTGGGGGGGTTATTTTCTCAGTCATCTTGGTGAATTTCTCTAGGTCAGAGATTCTGTCTTCTACATCTGAGATTCAATCTTCTATATGATCTAATCTGCTTTTAATACTTTCAAGGGAGGTTTTAATTTCCTGTATTACAGCCTTCATCTCTAACAATTCCATTTGATTCTCTCTCTCTTTTTTTTTTTTCTGGTTGTCACATGATCCTTTATTGAGATGCTTTCCTGTGTACTTCTTAACTAGCTGGGCATTCTACTGTACCACTGTTGATGTCATCGATGATGTCATGAGGGTGGCGGCCATCGACATTGCAGCCTACATTCTGGGCTGTCCCCAGGATCTCTTTAATGGTTCCAGAGAGTTCTCTGGCCAAAGACTGGTGCCTTGTCTGTCCAGCAGTGCTGACAATCTCGTCAAAAGTGATGTTTCCACTATGTTTAATACTCTTCTGCTTCCTTCTGTCTCTTGGCGGTTCCTTGAGGGCTTTCATGATGAGCGCAGAGGTAGAAGGTACCACTTCAATCTGGGCCTATTCTGAACAGTCAGTTTCACAGTAATCATCAAGCCCTTCCAGTCACCAGTTGCCTTGGTGATGTCATCACCAACCTTTTTTGGAGACACACCCAGGGGGCCGATTTTGGGGGCCAGGGCAGACGTGGCACTGACTTCGCCATCAGTGCACCTCAGGTACATGACTTTGATCTTGCTGGGGTCTAACTTGGGTGGCATGGTGGAGGCGACTGGTGTCGAATGAACCCAGATTAGGGACGACCGAAGAAAGTTTCACCAAAACCTCCTCCGAGCCAAAAGCCAAAAGTCCATTTGATTATTTTTTATGGTGTGTATTTCCTTTTTCAGATCATGCAAGAACTTCCTCACCTCCTGGAATTTGTTGTCTCTTTCCTCCTGCATCTTCTGGAATTTGTTGTCTCTTTTCTCTTGCATCTGTTAGCTTTGTCACTATGAATAGTCTAAATTCTTTATCTGACATTTCCATGAGTTCTATTGTATTGTCTGTGGAGGTTGAGGAGCTATTCTTTTCTCTTGGGTGATAGATATTTTCTTGGCTTCTCATATTTCTTGTGCCTCTGCAGTGGTTTCTGGTCATCTGATGGATTATATGTTTTTTCCCTAATTTTTGGAGTTAAATCCGAGCATTCAGAGGCATGCAGGAGGAGGTGTCTGCAATCTCTGGGACGGTGAAGTCTGAGCAGAAAATTTTCAGTCATCCTAGTCCCTGAAAGGAACTGCTCAGAGCTCAAATGTAGATGGCTTGTGATTGGCCTATCCTGGCTAAATCGTGGGGTCAAGAGGGTGAAGTCTGAGCAGAAAATCTTCAGTTACCCTAGTGTGTAAAGTTTGTTTTTAAGAGTCCTTTTAAAGGATGTCTGTTCGGTTAGTACAGGTGCAGTATGCAAATGGCAAAATCTACCACAGCCATGTGTTGGGAATTCTACAGCACTGGTCTTATTTTGAGTTTCATGATGGTCTCTATCTCATTCTTCTAGAAGTCCTCATGGTCACTACCGATTTAGTCTAGCTTATTTCTCTCTCTTTTTTTTGGAGAGGTTTTCACTACAGGGAGTGTGCACTCACCCCAAAGACAGAGAAAGACAGAGAGACAGAAAGCAGCAATCCCTTCTCCTCCATTCTCCTCTCGGGATCTTGGGCATGGACGCACATGTGCCCAGCGTGAGTTTAAGCCACCAGGTCCAGACTCAGACCGCGGTCAACTACATGGGAGTCCAGCAACATAGCCATTATGCTAACTGCTGGTCCCGGTCTAGTTTATTTCTCAAGCTCCACGACTTGCTGAACTTCTCAAGTTCACAGCAGTGATCCTCTCCCTTTGGGGGAATTCCAATAAAACAGTTGAATTCCTCCTGGGTCATCATTAGTGGCAAAAGTCAGACTGTGCCGGCCCGTCTGGAAGTCAATAGTGACCTTTGCAACTGCAGCCCCTGGAAACTCCATGGTTCGTAGGCTGCTTTTTTGAGGAAAGACATTAAAAGCATCTCTTTGTCTGAAAACCTTCTCATTTACCCTCTGGTGCTTCAACCAAATTTCCAGGGGTGATTCACAACGCTGCTCTAGGGCACCTTTACTTACACCGGACTCAAATCAGCCATGCATTTGAAGGTGACCCTAAACTTTGTCCCCAAGGTGCAAAACCTCACAGAGAGAAATGCCAGGGTTGGGGCCCAACTCACTGTAGTCATGACTTCTAATTACTGAAACAATAGAACCCTTCTTCAGCATTAACTAGGTTCCAGAATCTGTTAAGCACTCACACATTACCTCCTAGAATCCTAATATGGAGTACTACTGATATGCCAGGTGAGTATCATCTCCATTTAACAATTAGGGAAAATGGCTCAGAGAGGTGACATGACTGCTCAGGATTGTGCAGAGGGTGACTAGCGAAGTCTCCCCACCTTGTGGAGGTTGGTCCCTCCACCGTGAGAATCACAAATTGAGCATCTCTTCAAGGCAGGCAGAGTCCTCTGAGCTGTGGCCTCTCTGAATCCCAGGACTGCAGAGTCCCCCTTCCTCTTTGTCTCCAGAATACCACAGTGGATAGGTTCAGCTACCAGGAAAATGCCTAGGAGGTCCTTAGTGCTGTTAGCAAGGTGGGCAGTAAAGAAGCTGGACTAGAAGAGATGATAAGGCATCAGGTAGAAAGAGATGTACAGGAATAGGGTATGGCTAATGGGGGTGACTTGTCTCTCCTTACCCAGACAATTGAGTGATGTGATGAAGAGGTGGGGCCAAGTGAAGCAGACAGAAGAGCTGATCAGGCTCACCCAAAGACTGTGCTTCCACAAAGTCAAGGTTAGTCCCTGCTCAGATTCCCCACCCACAGTGCTAGGAAGCCAGAACCTTCAGTGCTTCCTTGCAGGTTCTACTTCTGGTCTCCTGGTCTAGAACCCTGGAATTGCAATGAGAACTGATGGAGTTTAGGTGTAGGGTGTGGTGGATGGGGGGGCAGGTGGAGTGGGGGGATTTGAGATTCACCTACTACCCTCACTTTATTCTCCTCTGCCCACTGCTCTTTAGTGACCTACTGCCCATCATCCAGACCAAGAGGTGATTACTGAGGAGGGAGGGAGCCCAGGTTGGGGTGGAGAGGTATCTACCAATTGGACTCCTCTTCTTCTTTTGAATTGCCGCTTCACTGGGCAGTGGGCAGCAACTACAGATTCTGAAGTAGTCCATGATTTCCTGGTCCAGGCCCAACAGGTTATGGACCCACCCGGACCCCTATATTCTGACTTTCCCTTCTCAGCAACCACCAGGGCTGCCCCACTCAATGACTACTCCAAACTTCATCCCTGAAAGATGTGTCTCTAGAATACACACTGGTGGTGTGTTTGGTGGCATGGGGTGGGGGTGGGGGTTAGAGAATAGTAAAGCACAAAGAACTCCAAGGCTGGGACTAGCAGTTAGAATAATGACTATGTCGCTGGACTCCCACGTAGTCGAACGCAGTTTGAGTCCCGGACCTGGTGGCTTAAAACTCACGCTGGGTGCGTGTGCGTGCGAGCCCAAGATCCCTAGAGGAGAATGGAGGAGAAGGGATTGCAGCATGGCCATCCCCCGTGGGGGGTGATTTCTCGCTTTCTTTCTCTCTGTCTCTCTCTGTCTGTCTATAGCAAAAACTTCTCCAAAAAAAGAACTCCAATGCTGACCATAATGGGGAGATTCAGGTTCGAGTTTCGAGACCTCTCTGGGGACACTGACCATGTGTGTTTTGGTGATTCTGGAGTAGATGAGGCAGGGGTGGACCATGGCATAGATTCCCTGTGAGAGTGCAGGATGTCCTATGCGCTCCCTCATGGAAGAAACAAACAAATGCCCTTGAGAACCTTACATGAACTCTCTTTTGTGGTCCTTGTCTCAATCCCAAGAGATTCTCCTAGGACAATTATGACTCTTCCTTTATCCCCACCAGAACAGACATGCAGCATGGTATGAAAGTCTTCCCCACAAAGGACTCCAATTGTTGCTCTCTGAACATCACATATGAGGGCTGTGGTGAGTATCTCCTAGAGAGAAAGGAGAGAAAATAATAAGTGTAAGAAGATGGAGGAGAGCACCTCTTTTCTGGCTGGAACCATGGAAGGCATTCAAGAGAAGAAGAAGGTTTCTATTGTGGCAGAAACCCTTAAGAAAAAGTGAAGGAATGGTGTGGAGCTGAAGATCAAGACCTAAGAAAAAAGTTTGCTCAAAAGATGCTTCAAAAGGCAGGGAGGAAGTTTATCTATGACAAAACTAAGCACTATCATCAGGAATATAGCCATATTGGGGACAGCAGGTAGTGTGGTGGTCAAGGGCACTGGACTCACACATGGCCGACCACAGTTCAAGTCCCAAGTCCCAGACCTGGTGGCTTGCTTTCTCACTTTCCCTCTTTCTCTCCCTCTTTGGTCAATTAAAGTAAATAAATAAAATTAAATAAAATAATTCCTTAAAAAAGAATATAAGCATATGTACAGTACTGAGATTCCCATATTCAGGATGGCAAGAAAGATTGCCAACTTCTATGTACCTGCAGAACCCAAGTTGGTGTTTATCATCAGGATCAGAGGTATCAATGGAGTGAACCCAAAGGTTTGAAAGGTGTTGCAGCTCCTTCATCTTTACCAGATCTTCATGGCACCTGTGGTAAGCTCAACAAGGTCTTAATTAACATGCCGAGAATTGTGGAACCATATATTGTATGGGGGTATCCCAACCTGAAGTTAGTAAATGAATTAATCTAAAAGCATGGTTATTGCGAAATCAATAAGAAGCTAATTGCCTTGACAGATAATGCTTTGATTGCTTGATCTCTTGGTAATTATCTGTATGGAGGATCTGATTCATGAAATCTGCACTGTTGGAAAATGCTTCAAAGAACCAAATAACTTCCTGTGGCCCTTCAAATGATCTTCTCCATGGGGTGGAATGAAGAAAAAGACCACCCATTTAGTAGAAGGTGGAGATGCTGGCAACAGAGAAGATCAGATCAACAAACTTCTTAAAAGGATGAGCTATCTACCCGGTGAACAGGAGAATGCTTAGTTGGAAAATCCCTTGCACAGCTATATTTATTGCAGCCTTACTCACAATTGCTAAGACATGGAACCAACCCAAATGTCCACAAACAGATGAATGGATTGAAAAAGTGTGGCACATATACTCCATGGAATATTATATAGCCATAAAAAAAACAACAAGGCCCTCGGCAGTATGAGGCTAAAGGAAGCTATAGGTGTTTATCAGTTTTTGCTCCAAAAAGATCAGAGAAATTACATGGTGCCAGTCATTTTCACATCTTCAGATGATTTACAACCAAAAACAAATGGCTTTGCATTCCATTTCCTCTTACCCCATTTTCTGTTCTTTAAAAGAATAATCCTGGGACCAGCAAATGCCATAATGGCTACATCACTGGACTCCCATGGAGACCATGGTTTGAGTCTCGGACCCGGTGGCTTAAACTCACTCCGGGCGCATGTGCATATGTTCGCAAGATCTGAAGAGAATGGAGAAGGGATTGCAGCATGGCCATCCTCTCTGTGAAGGGGGTGGGGGTAATTTCTCAATTTCTGTCTCTCTGTCTCTCTCTGTCTTTCTGGTGAGCACATGTGTCCTATAGCAAATATCTCTCCAAAAAGAAAAGAAGAATCCTGAGGCCGGTTCCAAGTTGCAACTTCTCTATCAGAGAAATTGGGCTCACCTGATCCTCGCTCTTCTGTACTTGTGTGTCTTTGTGTGTTTGTTATTGTGTTTCTTTCTAATCCAACAGCCTTCCCCACTCAGAAAAATGTGTTCAGCTGAGTCCGTCACAGGAAAGAAGCAGCAGCAGCAGCAGCAAATGGGAGACAAGCTATAATGAGCCTTGATCCCACAGTAATGTCACCACCTGCTACCGGAGTAGTCCCAAAAAATGTGTTCAAAGCTATCTTCACCTGACAAGACTGAAGGATGATGTCAGGAGTCCAGAGCTCCCTCCAAACACCTGCATAAGTGCCCTGAAGGTGACAGAGTCTTTCATGTATTTATTCAATACATACTTTGTTTTGTTGTTGTTGCTTCAGTGTGTGTGTGCTTGTTAGTGGTAAGGAGATGGGGAGAAAATACAAAAACATCCCCAACAGGGCATGTTCATATCACAATCCCTTCTCTTTGTTTCTCCATCCTGTTTGAATTTGGAGTACAATGTGGGATCTGGCTCCTTTAACCTCCAGGCCACAGGCTAGCCTGTCAATATATACT
>NW_006160005.1:101690-111354 GCF_000334495.1 Tupaia belangeri chinensis
TGACTATGTCGCTGGACTCCCATGCCACGTAGTCGACCACGGTTTGCGTCCCGGACCCAGTGGCTTAAAACTCATGCTGGGCACGTGTGTGTGCATGCCCAAGATCCCGAGAGGAGAATGGAGGAGAAGGGATTGCGGCGTGACCATCTCCCCTAGGGGGTGATTTCTCACTTTCTGTCTCTATGTCTCTCTCTGTCTGGCGAGCGCACACGCCCTATAGCAAAAATCTCTCCCCCCCCCAAAAAAAAATACATACTGTGTAAGCATGTATGAAGGGTTCCTGGCTGTTCTTGGCACTGTAGGCCTGACACACAATTCCTTTTGGAATGTCCATTCTAAGGAGGAGACAGACAATAAAGAATATATCTATATCATCTATATCTATATCTATATATATTATGTGAGAGTTCATGAGTGCTATGGGAAAAACGACAATGGAGAAGAGTAGAAGATATCAAGAGTTCCAGGGTTGGGTAGAGTTCCAATTTTAGATAGGAAAACTGTGAAGGACCACACTGAGAAGCAACACGTGAGCCTGATGGAGGTGAGGCTCAATTCAGGCACGTGTTATCTGGGACAATGTTCCAGTTGGAAACAACAGTGGAAAAGACCCTGAGGTTCAGTGTGTGATTAAAGACCTGAAAGGAGGCCTGGGAGCCAGGGAAGAAAGAACAGGGAACAGAGCTAATGAGGTCATAGGACTCACAGGGACCATATCATGTGGGTCCTTGCAGTTCATATAAGGACTATGCCTCGTACTCTGAGTGAGATGATCAGCCATTGTAGGGCTTGACAGAGGAGTGACCAAGACCCTCAGATGTCGCTGTCACCTTTACCTTTGATGCCCATCTACTGAAGATTTAGGCTTCTCCACCAACCTCCACACCCACCATGATCACTCCAAGGCTGTGACACAGAATGTTGTATGTGTGCGTGTGCATGTGGGTGTGTGAGTATATGTGTGCTATGTGGTAGTGGATTTAGAGAAGACCCTGGAGGAGGTGACATTTGATCTGAGACCCAAAGGGAAGAAAGAGGCAGCCTTGAACAGTTCTGGTGAAAGAGATTTCCAGGGTTGTCAGTGTAAGAATTATTTTCCAGAAACAGAAGGTAGCGCTGGCCCGCACCAGACTACTGAGAGTACTCATCCAAGATTCCAGGTGGGGGAGCCCTTCCCCACCAAGCTACCCCCTCTCTTAGGTATAAAACAGAGACATTCAAGGGAATAGCAGTAGCCATATTGGCTATGTCACTAGACTCCCATGTAGTCAACCACGGTTCAAGTCCCGGACACAGTGGCTTAAACTCACACTGGGTACATGTGTATGTGTGTGCCCAAGATCTCGAGAGAATTGCCATGTGGCCATCCCCTCTGTGGGGTGACTTCTCGCTTTCTGTCACTCTATCTTTCTGGGGCCCTATATACCAAAAAAAAATCCAAAAAATAAAACAGGAGACACTCTGAGATACATAGAAAGAGGGCCAGACATTTGGGGGCACACAGAAAGCCACACATGTGCCCCCATCATTCGCTGCCTACCACAGAAGGTACAGGGACTGTCACTAAGGAACCTGCCACTCAGGAGGCCCATGCTCCAACTCAAATATTCTGCTGGGGGAAAAATGGAGAGATGGGGGCAGATAAGGTCTTTGGCTTTTTAAAATCATTTTCAAATTATTTTTGGATACAGGGTCTCACTGTGTTGTCAAAGGAAGTCTTAAACTTTTGATCCTCTTGCCTCAGTGTCCCAAGTAGCTGATCTTACAGAGGCCATGCCAAGAGGACTGGTTGCAGAGCTGTTTTGGAGACAAAGGCATATGGAATGCAACCATGTACTCCAAAACAGAGAAGACAAGGAAGGAACAGGGCTGCTGTGACCCTTGTTTGGTTTATGTGATCTTATAGTTCAGTGTTCATCTTTGGGATACTAAGAAGTTTTTCACATTTCTGAAGACTCTGCATGCTATAGGTCTGTTCAAGAGGGCCATGAGGCATAAAGCTATAAAAGAAATGGGCAGATGTTGAGGAATGTGGAGCACTAGAAGAGGAAGATAAAAGGAAGGAACCGAACAGGTAAGGAAGAAATAAGAGGGCAGAGGATGGCATAAGATACATGTAGCCTAAGGTTAGTTGGCTGTTCCTGAACTCTCTGCCTGACTCCCACACATCTACCTCTCTGCCACACCTTGCCCAGCCTCTAGACAATCCCTACTGATGCTCACCGTCCTTCCTACCCCCACTAGCTGGTCTCCTGTAATCTTCACTCACGCTTGTTCAGAGGGTCCACCAGAGTAGAAATCTCTCAATGATTCTCGGTGCATCAGTCCAGGCAGACATGGTGGTCCGCATAGTAGGGAATGAACAGTAAACAGACTTAGAGGAGGAGGGGGCGCCCATAGGTGTGGTAGTTAAAGGTAATGGAATCCCACATCCACATGGTTGACCTCGGTTCAAGACCTGGACATGGTGACTTGCCATCTCACTCCCCCTGACCCCTTTCTGATCAAACTGGAAAATAATAATAATAAATAAAGTTAAATAAAATAATTCTAAAAAAAAAATAAAAAATAAAAAAGACGGACCAGAGGGGCCTGAGGGACAGGTTGGGAAACCACCCAGTATGGTACTAGCCTCTCTGAGTCAGTATGTGCTCTCTGCAGCACAGCCTGCTCCTCTTCCCGAGATCTCCATAGAGGTAGAGTCGATGATAAGGACAAGGCACTGATCTCTGTCAGGGCAGGCCCTTCAACAGGCTCGGGGTCACCACCTCTGTGGCGATTATTGCTGGTGCGCCACTGGCTGGAGGCAGGAGAGCTCTTGCAATCACCACCGAGCAACAGGTGGATGAGAGGAGCCTCCCACTCTTAAACTCGCAGCCTGCTCAACAGTTCTCCTCCCTCCTACCCTCTTGTCCACTCTCTGCCTCCTTCCCAGAGCCCTTGAGGCTGGCTGGCTCTGCAGGCGTTCCTGAAAGCGTCTCTCTCCCCTCCCTTCTCCCTCTCAGGGTTAGATTCCCTCCAGCTATGGAGGTCACTGCGGGTTCCGGTTCTTGGGGACCTCCGGTACAGGTCAGGAGTACCACCCTTGTGGGGAGTAGCTCTCCTCCACTTGGATTAGCAAAACTTGTACTCGCCCCCCTCGACCTACACTTAGGCTTATTCGGAGGGTTCAAAGGATCCTCCGGCCTCCCGCAGGCTCCCGAACGTGGTTCCCAGCTGGCCTGCTCGGAACTCTGGTCTCTCCACCGCACCGCCGGCTCAGAGCCCTTCCGGGACCAACAAGGAACAAGGTGGCAGAAGTCGAAGAGGTTTCCCTCAGTCCTAAACAGGACGACCATGACTCAGAGTTTAGAGGCATGTCTTTTAGCATATGAGTCCTCAGAGATCGGTTGCGGACCCGGCTAGGTTACAACCGATCTCCGGCGGCGGGACGGTGCTTTCCCAGCGGTCCCCGCACGCGGCTATGGCACTGGCACTGAAGCAGCGTTTGGTGCTGAGCCGGCCACAGACCGGAAAGAGCGAGATGAGAGTCGCCGGGGAGGCTGTAGTGTGCCTGGAGGCTGCCGAAGGAGCGAAGAGCCTGGAGGGAGGAACAGAGAGATGCGGGGTGGGCGTGTTTGGAGGAGGTGAGTTTGGGGCTGAAGCGTGAGGTTTGGGTGTAGTCGCTCGCTGTGTAGAGTACGCAGTTCGGTGTTGAGTGCTGAGCGCGTGTGGTGACTGGAGAGAGGGTGAGAGAGAGAGATGTAAAAAGAGAGCACGAAAAATCACTGATGGCCGCACGTCTTACAAGGCTGGAGTTTCGCCCCGCGGCCAGGCAGTAGGTATGTGGAGGAGGAAAAAACACACAGACCGGAAAGAGCGAGAGGAGAGTCGCCGGGGAGGCTGTAGTGTGCCTGGAGGCTGCCGAAGGAGCGAAGAGCCTGGAGGGAGGAACAGAGAGATGCGGGGTGGGCGTGTTTGGAGGAGGTGAGTTTGGGGCTGAAGCGTGAGGTTTGGGTGTAGTCGCTCGCTGTGTAGAGTACGCAGTTCGGTGTTTAGTGCTGAGCGCGTGTGGTGACTGGAGAGAGGGTGAGAGAGAGAGATGTAAAAAGAGAGCACGAAAAATCACTGATGGCCGCACGTCTTACAAGGCTGGAGTTTCGCCCCGCGGCCAGGCAGTAGGTATGTGGAGGAGGAAAAAACAAGTGGAATACAAACAAGGAAGCGAGGTTGGAGGCAAAACAAGTTCCAGGACTCGAACCACGATCGTTGGCCATGTGGGATCCAGCTGCCTTAACCTTCACGCCACCTGCTGACGCGACCGAAAGTCCTTCCGTAGGCTTCTTGAAGGCAACAGGCTGTCATCAGGAACAGACCAAAAGTGTTTCATTTAATGCACGAGTTGTTCAACTACTCCCTACATGCGATTGACCTCACTGCAAGCGCCTCCTCTCCTGTCTCTTGCTGCTTACACTTCGTGGGTCACACCATGAATTGGTCCCAGTCTCTCCCCAGTGGAATTCCTAACTTGAACTGACTTGGTTCCCGTTGACTCAGCATCATGCCTTGGCCTCTATTTAACCCCGGACTGGCCATGCAAAAGGTCAGAGTGCAAACACCCTGCTCCTCTCACGCTGCAGCTGGAGCCCCAGGTTCACCGCTAAGTTTCATAGCTTCAACACTCTCTTGGCACTCGGCTTCAGTAAACAAGTCTCACGGGAGAACTCTTAAAGGATGTAGCTTGGTCACTTAGGTAGGGAATTCAAGTATGGGTTTACTTGGATGCATGAAATTCTGAAATCCATGCATAGATTTTTCACAATCGGTCTTTTCCATAAACTTTTTAAAGATCTCTTCTATTTAGAGCTTAAATCACGTAGTCAGTCCTTTGCGCGCCCAGGGGAAACAATGAGATTTCAGAGGTTGATCCATAGGATATAAACTGACAGAAAATCTGCTAACCGTGTTAATTAGTGATAAAGATGTTTTAAAATGTGGCTTTAGTTCTGTTCAGATGCCGTTTTGTTTTATTTTGTTTTTCTTACTACAGGACCCTTATGCTGGATGGAAACAGAGATAAAGAGAAACTGAGAAAGTCCCCATCAGCACTTCCCTACCACTCACTCCCCTGAAGAGGGATGGACCTGCTTCAACACCTTCTCCATTTCTCCTCTTGATCTTGGCCAAGAAAACACAGACATCCAGCATGTTTTGTTTTTCAAAATCCTGAGTCAAGGGTCTTGGCTGTGCAGCTGGCTATGTTGGATTCAGCTGACTTCAGTACCAAGCCAGCATTTGACATCTGGCATATTTCTAAGTGCTATGCACTTGTTTACTTTTATCAACAGTTCTCTGAAGATAGAAACCATTACTTAAATTACTTTATATGTAGAAAACTGAGGCATTACTTAGATAACTTGCCACGGTCACAAAGAAAAATGTTGCTGGAGACCAAATTGAAGTCCAAACCCTCTTAACTAATTTAGAGTATTGTAGTCATGGTTTCTAATTATTGATACAAGAACAACTCTCTCTTCAGCATTAACTAGGTTCCAGCTTCTGTTAAGCACTCATTACCTCCTGGAATCCTCATAGAGTACTACTGGTTATCATCCCCATTTTACAATTAGGGAATCTATGGCTCAGATAGGTGACATGACTGCTCAGGATCGTGTAGAAGGTTACTTGTGAAGTCTCCCCACCTTGAGGAGGCTGGTCCCTCAGCCATGAGAATCACAAATTGAGCATCTCTTCAAGGCAGGCAGAGTCCTCTGAGCTGCAACTCCTCTGAATGCCAGGACTGCAAAGTCCCCTTTCCTTTTTGTCTCCGGAATACCATGTGCCTCACAGTGGAAAGGTCCAGCTGCCAGGAGAATGTCCAGAAGACTGTTGGTGCGGTTAGCAAGGTGGGCAGGTGGAGGAGTCCAACCCAGCAGGGCTCCAGGATCTGTCTGAGCCCTGACCTTTGAGCATAACTTTGGTTGGTTCAGCATGCTGGCAAGGCCGCTGCTGTATGCCCCCCGACCTATGAACAAAAGCTTGGGTCAATATGCTCCGGAAACTGTGATAGCCTTGCTGGAAAGTGACCCCCCGCCTCTGACTCCCTGATTTACTACTATAAAAGAATTACATAGCTCCCTCATACATCTTGAGTGTGTAGTAAGATTTCCCAAAAGTCCTCTGACCACTCCCCTTTTGCCCTGACCACCTACTGTTAATTACAATGCTTCATCCCTGCGATCACAATGGAGGGTGTGCTGAAGTTCTATCTAGGCAGAAATCATCTTGACCTTTGGAAGGCCCTTCAAGAAGGCCCTTCAAGACACATTTAATATAAATAACCTTTTTACATATAATAGAACTAGGCTGAAACTGGCCCAGGACACTCTCACCCCATGGTAACTAATGTTCTAACAAAATATATAACAGTGGTGCCATAGGACTACGCAAGTGAATCCACAAAACCATAAACCCATTTTAAAGTTTTTCATTAACTTGTTAGTCACTTTACCGCCAGTTGAAAAAACTGTCCCCGCCCACACCAAGCGAACAATAACTTCACCCTTTCAGGATAGGTAAATATATTAGGATTCCTTTAATTAAGTTTTAGATCCCTATAGAATTATATAAGTATCATTCTTTATGAAAATCCATAAGAACTAATATCTATGCTTGAGATTTTCTTTTAGTAATCATAAGACGGCTGCTGCTGAACATTGGGTGATAATTAACTCTGCTTGCTGGAACTGTTTTCTGGAACCGTACCCCCAGAAGTTCCCGAAAGCCTGCTTACATCAATCAAACAATTGTTGAACTGTATCGATGATTAATAGACCTGCCCTTAATCAAACCCTGAATGGTCTCTATTGTTAAAACTTTATGAATTGATAATTAGAACATGTACCCCCTCACCCGTTCACTTGCATGTATCACATTTTCAATAAAAAGGCACGATGATTCCTAGCAGTTGTCATTCCTCAGAGAGCAATCTCTGGGGGTGTCCGGCTGAGGATGTGCATGAAAAAGGCACCGAGACCTTAGTCTTCCTTTCCTGCATCGCCTCTGACGAGTCAACCCACCCCCACCGAGGCTGGACCCCGGCAGGCAGGGGGGAAGCTGAGCTGGGAGAAGTGACAAGGAATCAAGTAGAAAGAGATGTACAGGAATAGGGTATGGCCAATGGGGATGACTTGTCTCTCCTTACTCAGACAATTGAGTGATGTGGTGAAGAGGTGGGGCACATGAGGCAGACTGAAGAGCTGATCAGGCTCACCCAAAGACTGTGCTTCCACAAAGTCAAGGTTAGTCCCTGCTCAGATTCCCCACCCACAGTGCTAGGAAGCCAGAACCTTCAGTGCTTCCTTGCAGGTTCTACTCCTGGTCTCCTGGTCTAGGAGCTTGGAATTGGCAGTGGGAACTGACAGAGCTAAGATGTAGGGTGCGAGGGATGGGGTGGGCTTGATGTTCACCTACTGCCCACACTTCTCTCTTCTCTGCCCACTGATCTTTAGTGATCTACGGCTCATCATCCAGACCAAGAGGTTGTTACTGGAGAGGGAGAGAGCCCAGGCTGGGGTGGAGAGGTGTTCCCCAACTGGAATCCTGCTCTTCTTTTGAATTGTCTCTTCACTGGGCAGTGGGCAGCAGGTATAGATTCTGGTCTAGTCCATTATTTCCTGTCTCAGACCAGCAGGTATCCTCTGGATACCCTTGTTTTGACTTTCCCTTCTCAGTAACCACCAGGGCTGTCCCACCTACCACTACTCCAAACTTCATCTTTGTGAAATATGTCTCCAGAATACACACTGGTGGTTTGTTTAGTGGTCTAGGAGGGACTGGTAAAGTATAAAGAAAGCACTCCAAGGCTGACCTACATGGCAAGATTCTAGATTCAAGTTGCGAGAACTCCCCAGGGGTGCTGATCACTTGTTTCTCTGATCTTGGGGGTAGATGAGGCATGGTTGGATCATAGCATAGATTCCCTGTGAGAGTGCTGAATGACTGACTCTCACGGAAGAAATAAACAAGCAAAACCCTCAAGAACTTTACATAACCTCACTTCTGTGGTCCTTGTCTCAATCTTAGGAGTTCTCCTAGAATGATTGTGATTCCTCTCTCTGTCCCTACCAGATCAGATATGCAGAATGGGATGGAAGTCTTTCCCACAAGGGACACCATTCTTTGCTCTCTGGACAGTATATATGTGGACTATAGTATCTCCTAGAGAGAGAAGAAAGTGCAAGAAGAAAATAGAGGAGAAGCTAAAATGAGCCTTGATTCCACAGTAATGTCACCACATCCCACCAGAGTGTTCCCAGGAAATATGTTCAGAGCTGTCTTCAGCCGGCAAGACTGAAGGACAAAGTCAGGAGTCCAGAGCTCCCTGAAAACACCTGCACAAGAGTCCCAAAAATAAGAGAGTCTTTAATTTCTTCATTCATTACATTCTGTTTATTACTTGTTTGTTTATTTTTGCTACAGGGGTATGTGTGCTTTCTAGTGGCAAGGAGATGGGGAGAAAATATGAAAACACTCCTCAACAGGGCAGAGTCATGCCACAATCCCTTCTCTTTCATTTCTGCATCCTGTTTGGATTTGTTGTAGACATGTGGCATCCAGCTCCTAACATCCAGGCCACATGCTGGCCTGTCAAGGCATATTCTGTAAGCATGTATAAAGTGTCCTTGGCTGTTCTTGGCACTGTAGGCCAGACACACAAAGCTTCCTGCCCTTCTGAGCACCCATCCTACTAGAGGAGACAATAAAGAACATATATATGGATTATGTCGAGAGGTCACGAGTGCTATGGATAAAACAACAATGGATAAGTAAAGGAGATCAAGAGTTCCACAGTTGGGTAGAGTTCTAATTTTAAATAGGAAGACTGAGGTGGACTTCACTGAGAAGCAACATGTGAGCCTGATGGAGGTAGGCAATTCAGGCACATGTTATCTGGGACAGGATGTTCCATTTGGAAGCAACCATGCAAAGGCCCTGTGGTCTGGTGTGTAATTGAAGATCTCTAAAGAGGCCTGGGTGACCAGGGAAGAAGAAAGACTAGGGAAGAGAACAAATGAGGTCATAGGAGTGACAGGATGGAGATCACATGGATCCTGGACAAGTCCTGTAAGGATTCTGCCTCTGCCATTGCAGAGCTTCACAGAGGAGTGACCAAGACCTTCAGATGTTGCAAGACCCTCCAGTAATCTTTCTACCAATGCAGTAAGCTTCTCCACCAATGCCCATATCCACCAAGATCTCTACAAGGCTGTGACAAAGAATGTTGTATCTGTGAGCATGTGTGTGTGTGTGTGTAAGTGAGATTGATAGTGGGGGCTTTAGCAAGACCCTAGGTATGTATATATATATATACAGTTATTTAATTAGGTTCTTGGCAAAAAAGTTAGGACACCAATTTGGGAAGATAAACTCCATTTGTAAGGGCAAACATGGATTGCCGGTAGCCCTGGAGCTGAGGAACAGCTTTGATTTCTGGTAAAATTTGCGAGTCCACAGTTTTCTGATCCATCTCGCGCTGCTCTGACATCTCGTGCTGCTCTGACATCTCGTATTTCTCCTTCTCTCTGTCGAAGATCTCACCTTCCTGGTGTCTGGGCTTCTGCAGTTTCTTTTTCTTTTTTTTTTTTTTGGAGAGATTTTCACTGTAGGGCGCGTGCGCTCGCCA
>NW_006160005.1:111389-122863 GCF_000334495.1 Tupaia belangeri chinensis
GATGGTCACGCTGCAGTCCCTTCTCCTCCATTCTCCTCTCGGGATCTTGGGCACGCACGCACACGCGCCTGGCGTGAGTTTTAAGCCACCGGGCCCGGGACACGGACCGCGGTCGACTACGTGGGAGTCCAGCCACATAGCCATTACGCTAACTGCTGGTTCCCTGCAGCTTCTTTTTCTTGAAGTAAGCATCAGTAAGGTGCTTTGGGATTTTTACTTTGCTAATATCAATTTTTGTGGAGGTGGCAATGACAAATTTCTGGTGTGTTCTATGCAGTGGAACTTGATTGAGAACCAGCAGTCCAGTTATAAGTAGCAAGCCACTGCTCGGCTGCTTCAGGAAAACCACTCTCTTGCCTCTGTGGTGTCCAGTGAGGATGATCAGGATGGTCCCAGGAGTGGTGCTAGCTCGCAGCTTTCTCACATGCTGACTGAAGGGTTTTTGCCGTGGTTTCATAATTTTTGAGGCACATCTTCAGTAGGATAATATGTAGGTATTTTGCACAGTTTAACCTCCCGGGTACCACCATTCTTGTCTCCACCAACTGGTTTTGTGACAGTTGCAAGAACCTTCTCCTTCTTTTTCTTTTTGATCCTGGATTTAGTGGTCAAGTATTTCCTCTTGTACATGGCCTTCCTGGAATACATGGCAGATTGGGAGTATCTGCTGATGCCCTGGACTAGGATGGGGTTTCAACTGCAATGGGGCTTCCCCTTCTTGGGCCAACTGCCCCCATGCTTGGTTCAAATGATCTAATGGGGGATAATGGAGAGATGGGAGCAGATAAGAGTTGTTTTTTGGGGGACCAGCAGTTAGTGTAATGGCTATGTTGCTGGACTCCTACGTAGTCGACCGTGGTTCGCGTCCTGGACTTGGTGGCTTAAAACTCACACTGGGCACTTGTGCATGTGTGTCCAAGATCTCGAAAGGAGAACGGAGGAAAAGGGATTGCAGCGTGGCCATCCTCCCTGGGGGGTGATTTCTCGCTTTCTATCTCTGTGTCTGTCTGGTGAGCACACGCGCCCTATAGCAAAAACAGCTCAAAAAAAAAAAAAAGAGTTGTGTTTTTTTTTTCCAATTACTATTTTTCAGTCTTGCTGTGTTGGCCAGGAAAGGCTTGAACTTGTGATCCTCCTGCTCCAAGTGTCCCAAGTTCCTGAACTTACGGCAGCATGCCCACAGGGCTCGTTAAAGAGCTATTTTGGAGACAAAGGCATATAAAATACAACCCTGTGTTCCAAAAGAGACTCAGAAGACAAGGAAGGACCCTGGTTTGTTTTATGTGATCTTAGGGTTCAGTTTCCATCTTTGGGTTACTAAACAGTTTATCACACTCTTGCAGCGTCTACATGTTACAGGCCTGTTTGAGAGGGCCACGGATCATAAAGCCATATGAGAAACAGACAGATGTTAGGGAATATGGAGCACTAGAGGAAGAAGATGGAAGCAAGAAATGGAACAAGTAAGGAAAAAAGGGTCTGGCAAGGTGCATGTGACCAAAGATTAGTTGACTGGTCTTGAATTCTCTACCTCACTCCCACACATTTACCTCTCTGTCACACCTCGTCTGGCTGCTAGACAATCCCTCCTGATGCTCAGTATCCTTCCTGCCCCCACAGAGTGGCCTTCTGCAATCTTCACTCAGGCTTTTTCAGAGGGCTCACCAGAGTAGACATCTCTCAGCGATTTCCTGTCCATTGTCTAGTCAGGTATGGGGGAGGGGGGTTGTTTTAGGGGAAATGAACATTAAACAGGTTTAGGGAAAGTCAAGAGTGGGGAAGGGCCTGAGGAGCAGGGTGGGAAGTCACTCCACGTGCTGTGAGCCTCTCTGATCTAGTATGAACCCTCAGTACCAGAGCCCTACTCCTCTTCATGGGGGTCTCCATAGACGGAGATTTGATATAAGGACAGGGTACGGTCATGACCTCTGTCAGTACGGACCGCCGGACTAGAGTGGGGTCATCACCTTTGTAGCTCTTAATACTGGTGTGCCACTGGAGGCAGGAGAGGCGTTGCAATCACCGCCAGGAGCAATAGGTGGATGAGAGGAGCTTCCCCAGGTTTAACTCCCAACCAACACCAGTTTCCCTCCACCTACCCCTCCTGTCCACTCTCTGTGATCTTTCCCAGAGCCCTTCAGGCTGGCTGCCTTGCAGTCATTTCTGAAAACTTGTCTCTCCCCTCCTTCCTTCTCATGGTAAATCTTCCTCCAGCTATGGGAAACAGGCAGATGGGGAATACAGAGCACTAGAGAAAAAAGATGGAAGCAATGAATGGAGCAGGTAAGCAAGAAAGAAGAAGGGGTCAGTTGTGGGGCACTGGCACCGAAGCAGCGTTTGGTGCTGAGCCGGTCGTCCCAGACAGGAAAGGGTGGGGTGAGAGTTGCCGGGGAGGCTGTAGTGTGCCTGGAGGCTGCAGAAGGAGCCAAGAGCCTGGAGGGGGGAATGGAGAGAAGGTGCGGGCTGGGTGTGTTTGGAAGAATTGCGATTGAGGCTGAAGCGTGAGGTTTGGGTGTAGTCGTGCGCTGCGTAGAGCATGCGGTCCGGTGTTGAGTGCTGAGCGTGTATGGTGGCTGGAAAGAGAGAGAGAGAGAGAGAGAGAGAGAGAGAACAAGCACGAAAAATGACCGATGGCGTATGTTTTCGAAGACTAAGAGTTGTATCCAGGCAGGAGGTGTGCGGAGGAGACAAAAACGAAGCGAAACAAAGCCCCCAGACGCAAGGGAGACGCAAAACATATTCCAGGACTTGAACCACAGTCGTTGGTCACGTGGGATCCAGCTGCCTTAACCTTCACGCCACCTACTGACGCGGCGAAAAGGCCCTTCCGTAGACTTCTTGAAGGCAACAGGCTGCCACCAGGCACACAGATCGGAAAGCGTTTCAGTTAATGCACAGGCTGTTCAATCACTCCCTGCATGCTGTTGACCTCACAGCAAGCGCTTCCTTTCCTTCTCTCTTGCTGTTTACACTTCGTGGCTCACACCATGAATTGGTCCTAGTCTCTCCCCAGTGGAATTCCTAACTTGAACTGACTTGGTTCCCGTTGACTCAGCATCATGCCTTGGCCTCTATTTAACCCCGGACTGGCCATGCAAAAGGTCAGAGTGCAAACACCCTGCTCCTCTCACGCTGCAGCTGGAGCCCCAGGTTCACCGCTAAGTTTCATAGCTTCAACACTCTCTTGGCACTCGGCTTCAGTAAACAAGTCCCAAGTAAGAACTCTGGAGGGATGTAGCTTGGTCACTTAGCTAAGCGGGGAATTCAAGTATGGTGTGCCACTGGAGGCAGGAGAGGCGTTGCAATCACCGCCAGGAGCAATAGGTGGATGAGAGGAGCTTCCCCAGGTTTAACTCCCAACCAACACCAGTTTCCCTCCACCTACCCCTCCTGTCCACCCTCTGTGATCTTTCCCAGAGCCCTTCAGGCTGGCTGGGTATCTGAAATCCATGCATGGATTTTTCATAGCCTGTTTTTTCCATGAAGTTTTTAAAGGTCTCTTCTATTTAGAGCTTAAATCACGTTGTCAGCCCTTTGCCGGCCCCAGGAAAACATTTCATTTCAACCTCTTATGAAGGTTGATCCATAGGAGGTAAACTGACAGAAAAATTGCTAAAACTATTATTAGTGATGAAGATGTTTCAAAATGTAGCTTTAGTTCTGTTCAGATGCTGTTTTGTTTTGTTTTTCTTACTGCAGGGCCCTTGTACTTTCTCGAGATAAAGAGAAGATGAGAAGCCCCAATCCCCAGCCCCCTCACCACCACCCGAGTGATGGCCATGGTAAAATGGCTTCTCCATTTTCTTCTCTCTCTCTCTTTTTTTTTTTTTGCTACAGGGCGCATGTGCTCACCAGACAGAGACAGAGACAGAAAGTGAGAAATCACTCCACACCACCCCCCACCCCCCGGGGGGAATGGCCACGCCCCAATCCCTTCTCTTGGGATCTTGGGCACTCACGCATATACATGCCCGTTTAAGCCACCGGGTCCGGGACTCCAACCGCGATCAACTACGTGGGAGTCCAGCGATATAGCCATTACGCTAATTGGTGGTCCTTCCATTTCTTTTCTCTTGATTTTAGACAGGTAAACCTAAGTATTTGGTGTGTTTTATTTTTCAAAAACCCAGGTCGAGTCTGAGCTGGCAATTGGTCTTGTCGGAACCTGCTACCTTCTGGACCAAGCCAGGGCTTGACACTTGGCACACTTTTAAGTGCTATATATCTGTTTAATCTTACTGAACATTCTGTGAAGATAGAAACCATTACTTACATTGCTTTATAGATAGTAAACTGAGTCATAGATTAGATAACTTTCCCAAGTCACACACACACACACACACACACACACACACACACAGAAAATTGATGGAGCAAGCTGGAGAGGGTAAAGCTGGGCTGAGAGAGGTGACAAACCATCAGGTAGAAAGAGATGTACAGGAGTAGGGGATGGCCAATGGGAGGTCACTTGGCTCTCCTTACCCAGACAATTGAGTGATGCAGTGAAGAGGTGGGACACAAGAAGCAGCTGATCAGGCTCACCCAGAGACTGTGCTTCTACAAAGCCAAGGTTAGTGCCTGCCCATATTCCTCATCCCACTGTACTAGGAAGCCAGAACTTTCTCTGCTTCCTTGCAGGCTCTGTTCCTGGTCTCCTGGTCTAGGTACCCGGAATTGCAGTGGCAGCTAATGAAGCTAATGTATAGGGTGTGGAAGGTGTGTGTAGGGGGGACTTGATGTTCACCTACCACCCTCACTTCTCTCTTCTCTGCCCATGGCTCATTAGTGACCTGCTGCTTGTCATTCAGCCCAAGAGGTGATTACTGGGGAGGGAGGAAGCCCAAGCTGCAGTAGAGAGGTGTCCTCCAACTGAACTCTCACTCTTCCTTTGAATTGCCTCTTCACTGGGCAGTGGGCAGTGGCTATAGGTTCTGGACTACTGCATCACTTCCCTGGTCCAGACTCAGCAGGTCTGGACCTTCTGGATCCCCTTCATTCCGATCCCCTTCATTCATTTCCCTTCTCAGCAACCACCAGGGCTGCCCCACCCACCAACTACTTCAAATTTTATCCCTTTGAGTTATGTCTCCAGAAAACACAACTGGTGGTGTGTTTGGTAGTTCAGGGAAATTGGTAAAATACAATGCACTCCAGGGCTGACCTACATGGGAAGATTCCAGGTTTGAATTTACAGTACTCCCTGGTGATGCTGATCACACGTGTTTCTGTGATCCTAGGGTAGATGAGACAGAGTTGGATCATGGCATAGATTCCCTGTGAGAAAACTGGATATCTGACTCTCTCATAGAAGAAATAAACAAACACCCTCGAGAACCTTACATAACCTCTCTACTGTGGTCCTTGTCTCAACTCTAGGAGGTTCTCCTAGGACAATTGTGACTTCTCTCTTTACTCCCACCAGAGATCAGATATGCACCATGGAATGGAAGTCTTCCTCACAAGAGATCCCATTCTTTGTTCTCTGTACATCACATGTGAAGACCATAGTAAGTATTTCCTAAAGAGAGAGGAAAGCAAAAGTAAGTGTAAGAAGAAAATCAGGGAGAAGCTAAAATGAATCTGATCCCACAATAATGTCACCACCTGCTACCAGAGTGTTCCCAGGAACTGTGCTCAGAGCTGTCTTCACCTGACAAGACTGAAGGATGAAATCAGGAATCCAGATCTCCCTCCAAACATTTCTACTAGTGTCCTAAAGATGACAGTATCTTTCATTTATTCATTCAATACAAAGTCTTTTTTTTTTTTCTACAAGATGTATGTGCTTGATAGTGGCAAGGAGATAAGAAGAAAATATGAAAACCTGTCTCAACAGGGCATGGTTATGCCACAATCCCTTCTCTTTCACTTCTCCATCCTGTTTGGATTTGGTGTACACATTTGAGATCTGGCTCTTTAACCTCCAAGCCACAAAACTCCCGTCAATACATATTCTTTTTTTTTTTTAATTTAACTTTATTATTATTTTAGTTTGAGCAGAGAAAGAGGGTGAGAAATGAAGCTGACATGTCTAAGACTCCGGGAGGTTTTTACCTGTAGGGCGCAGTGCCCTTGCCAGAAAGGCAGCGAGATAGAATGTGAGAAATCACCCCCAGCGGGGACGACCACAATACTTCCTGGTGTGTCTGGTGTCAGTGTGTTGCCTTCAAGAAGCCCAAGGAAGGAACTCCTACCGCGTCAGCAGGTGGCGTGAAGGTTAAGGTGGCTGGATTCCCACATGGCAACGACTGCGGTTCGAGTCCTGGAGCTTGCTTTTTTTTTTTTTTTACTTCTCATACCCATACAAGCATACATGCTCACTGGAGGGCATCGCGCCTGAAGATCAGGTCGCGCTCCTAGCGGACAGGCTCCTGGAGGACGAGACTACGCTGGGCCAGTGTGGGGTGGAGGCTCTGAGTACTCTGAAAGTAGCCGGCCGCATGCTTGGAGGTAAAGTCCATGGTCCCCTGGCCGGTGCTGCGAAAGTGAGAGGTCAGACTCACAAGGTGGCCAAACAGGGGAGAGGATGAGGACTGGCTGTGCCAAGCGGCAAATGCAGTATAACCGGCGCTTTGTCAGTGTTGTGCCCATTTAGCCCAGTTTAAAGAAGGAGAGAGAGCTCGCGAAAGCTCACTGATCCAGTATGTATTAGAAGGCTGGAATTTTTGACCGGCAGCCAGGCACTAGGTATGCGGAGTAAGAAGAAAAACAAGAAAACAGGAAGGATAAAAAAAGCAAGTTTCACGACTCGAACCGCAGTCGTTGCCATGTGGGAATCCAGCCACCTTAACCTTCACGCCACCTGCTGACGCGACAGGATGTCCTTCCTTGGGCTTCTTGAAAGCAACACACTGACACCAGACATCAGATTCTCCCACACTCCCAAGATGTTATTGACCTCACTGGAAGCTCGTCCTCTTTTTGTTCCTCGCTGCTTACGCTGCTTACGTTTCGTGGCTCACACCATGAATTGTCCTGGACTGCTCCCCTGCGAAATGCCTAACTTGAACTGAATTGGTTTCCATTGGCTCAGCATCATGCCTTGGCCTCTATTTAAACCCTGATTGGACATACAGAAGGTCAGGGTGCAAACACTGCTTATTTTCTCACACCGCTGCTGGAGCCTGGGGCTCACCGCTAAGCCTCATAGCTTCACTTGGCACTCGGCTTCAGTAAAAAAAATCCCAGGGAAAAACTCTGGAGTGATGTGGCATGGATCATGAACGAGGGAACTTCCAAAAGTTAAGAGAATTCAAGTATGAGTTTATTTGGTGGCACAAAATTTTGAAATCTATGCATAGACTTTTCATAATCCACCTTCTGAGTGAACTTTTCAGACACCTCTGCCATATGGAGTTTGGATCACATAGCCCTTTGCAGGCCCCGCCGTAACCACAATGATGAGATTTCAGGGGTTCATTCAGGGGAGGTAAACTAATAGAAAAATTGCTAACACTGTCATTACTGTGAAGATATTTTAAATTTGGCTATAGTTCTTCTGGTAAAATGGTGTTTTGTTATTCTTACTACTGATCACTTGTGCTTGCTGGAGACAGATAAAGAGAAAGTGAGCAAACAACCTCCACTCCCTTCATAACCAGGGATGGCCATGCTGCAATGCCTTCTCCATTTCTCCTCTCATGATTTTGGGCTAATAAACACAGGCATCCAGTGTGTTCCATTTTTCAAAAACCCAAGTCCAGGGTCAGAGCTGAGCAGTTGGTCATGTCGGATCCAACTGCCTTCAGGACCAAGCCAGCGTTTGACACTAGGCATGCTTCTAAGTGCTATGTACCTGTTTAATTTTACCAACAACTCTGTGAAGATAAGGAACCATTACTTGGATTCCTTTATAGATAAGAAACTAAGGCATTTGTTAGTTAACTTGCTCAGACACAAAGAAAATACTTGATGGAGACCAAATTGAAGTCCAGTCCTTCTTAACTATATACTTTGTAGTATTGTAGTCATGGTTTCTTTCTTTTTTTGTTTTAGAGGTTTCTGGTATAGGGCTCGTGCTCTCACCAGAAAGACAGAAAACAAGAGATCATCCCCCAGGGGGAATGGCTACGCCACAATCCCTTCTCTTCCATTCTCTTCTTGGGATCCTGGGCACGCTCACACACGAGTCTGGTGTGAGTTTAAGCCTCCGGGTCCAGAACTTGAACCACGGTCAACAACATGAGAGTCCAGAGACATAGCTGGACTAGGGTTAGGAATAGTCATTATGCTAACTGCTGGTCCCCAGTCATGGTTTCTAACTATTAAACAATAACAATCTTCTCATCACAATTTACTAGGTCTCAGTTTATGCTAAGCACTTGCACATTACCTCCTAGAGTCCTCATACTATTGAGGTGCTAGGTGGGTATCATTTCAACTTTACAGTTAGGGAAACTATGGCTCAGAGAAGTGAAACGAGTTGTGCAGAGGGTGATTCGTGAAATCTCACCATTTTGTGGAGTCTGGTCCCTCAACCCTGGGACTTCAAATTGAGCATATCTTTAAGCCAGATAGAGTCCTCTGAGTTGTGGCCCCTCTGGTTCCCAGGACCTCAGAGTTCCCCTGCATATTTGTCTCCAGAATATCCTACACCATACAATGTATGGGTCCTGGTGCTAGGAGAATGCCCAGAAGGTCCTTGGAGCTGTTAGCAATTGAACTGGCCTAGTGTGACAAGGTGGAAAGGGGGGAAGCTGGGCTGGGAGAGGTGACAAGGCATCAGGTAAGAAGAGATGTATAGGAGTAGGGAATGGTCAATGGGAGGTGACTTGGCTTTCCTTATCCTGACAACTGAGTGATGTGTTGAAGAGGTGGGGCACTTGAAGCAGACAGAAGAGCTGATTAGGCTCACCCAAAGACTATGTTTCCACAAAGTCAAGGTTAGTCCCTGTCCAGACTCCCCACCCCACAATGCTAGGAAGTCAGAACTTCTCTGTTTCCTCCTGGTCTCCTGATCTAGGTGCCTGGAATTGTAGTGGGAGTTGATAGAGCTAAAGTGTAGGGTGCGGAAGGTGTGTGTGTGTGTGGGGGGGGGCTCGGTATTCACCTACCATGCTCACTTCACCCTTCTCTGTCCACTGCTCCTTGTCATCCAGACCAAGAGGTGTTTCTTAGAGAGGGAAAGAACCCAGACTGGGATAGAGAGGTGTCCTCCAAGTAGACTCCTTTTCTTCTTTTGAATCTCCTCTTCCCTGGACAGTGAGCTGTGGCTACAGATTTTGGACTGGTCCAGGCCCAGCAGGTTGCAGACCCACTTGGACCCCCTTCATTCTTACTTTCCTTTCCTTTCTTTTTTTTTCTTTTCTTTCTTTTCTTTTCTTTCTTTTTTAAATTTGTATTTATTTATTTATTTATATTTGTTGTTATTGTTTTTAAAATTTGACCAGAGAGAGAAAAGGAAAGCAAGCTGACAGGTTTGGGACTTGAACCGCTGTTCGCCATTGTAAATCCACTATCTTTAACCACTTTTTTTTTTTTTTGAGATGTTTTTGCTATAGGGTGCCTGTGCTCGCCAGAAAGACAAAGACAGAAAGCAAGAAATCACCTCCTAAGAGGTATGAACACGCTGTAATCCCTTCTCCTTCATTCTACTCTCCTGATCTTGGGCATCCATGCACACTTGACAGGTTTGAGTTAAGCTACAGGTCCTGGACTCGAACTGCTGTATACTACACAGGAGTCCAGCAACATAACCATAACTCCATCTGCTGGTCTCCTGATTTTCCTTTCTCACCAACCACCATAGCTGCTCCACCCACTGACTACTCCAAACTATATCACTGTGAGTTGTAGCTCCAGAATATATACACACTGGTGGTGTGTTTGGTGGTGTAGGGGAGTTTGGTAAAAAAAAAAAAACAAAAAAAACAATGTACTGTGAGGCTGACCCTCACGAGAAGGTTCTAGGTTTGAGTTTAGGGACCTCTCTGTGGATGTTGATCACACTCATGAGGCAGGATTGAATTATGGCATAAATTGCCTGTGAGTACTGTATGTCTGACTCCATCATGGAAGAAATAAATAAACAAAAACTCTTGTGAATCTTACAAGACCTCTCTTTTGTGGTCCTTGTCTCAACACTAGGAGTTTTTCCTAGGACAGTTGTGACTCCTTCCTCTATCTCCACCAGATCAGATATGTGGCACTGGATGGAAATCTGCCGCATAAGGGACCCCATACCTTTCTCTATGGATATCACGCATGAGGACTGTGGTGAGTACCGCCTAGAGACAGAAGAAAGGAAAGGTGAGTGTGGGGGAGAAGCTAAAATGAACCTTGATCCCACCATAATGTAATTGCATCCTACCAGAGTGTTCCAAGGAAATGTGTTCAGAACTGTCTTCACCTGATAAGACTGAAGGATACAGTCAGAATTCCAGAGCTCCCTCCAAACAACTGCACAAGAGACCTGAAGGTGATAGAATCTTACATTTATTCATTTATTACTTTTTTTTAAGAGGTTTTTGCTATAGGTGCATGCGCTCTCCAGACAGACAGAGACAGAAAGCTAGAAATCACCCCCCAAGGGGGATGGCCACACCGCAATCCCTTCTCCTCCATTCTCCTCTTGGGATCTTAGGCACACACGCACACGTGCCCGGCGACAGTTTAAGCCACCGGGTCTGGGACTTGAACCATGGTCAAGCACATGGGAGTCCAGCGACATAGCCATTATGCTAACTGCTGGTCCTCATTACTTTTTTATTTAAGAGAGATTTTTGCTGTAGGGCACACACGCTTGCTAAAGAGACAGAGAGAGACAGAAAGTGAGAAATGACCCCCTTGAGGAGATGGTCATGCACCAATCCCTTCTCCTCCATTTTCCTCTCAGGGTCTTGAGCATTCATGCACAGGTGCCCAGCATAAGTTTTAAATGCCAGGTCTGGAACACAAACCACTGTCGACTATGTGGAAGTCCAGCAAGGTAACCATTATGTCACCTGCTGGTCACACATTCTGTCTTTCTTTCTTTCTTTTTTAAAAATTTTTATCAGTGGTGAAGTGTTTCAGTAGGAAGCAACCAGGCAAAAGCCCTGCAGTCTAAGGTGTGATTGAAAATTTCTGAGGAGATCTGGATGACCAGGGGAGAAAGAACAGGGAAAGGACCTAGTGAGGTCATAGGGGTGACAGGGACCAGATCATGTGGATCCTTTCAGGTTCTATAAGGACTGAGCCTCATATTCCAAGTGAGGTGAACAGTCACTGCAGGGCTTCACAGAGATGTGACCAAGACCCTCAGATGTTGCTGTCACCTCCACCTTCAATACCCTTTCTACTTATGCTCCAGGCTTCTCCTTTAATTCCCACACCTACCATGAACCCTCCAAGCTTGTGACAGAGAATATTGTATCTGTGTGTGTGTGTGTGTGTGTGTGAGTGTGTATGTGATTGGTGGTGGCTTTAGGGAAGAGCCTGGAGGAGGTGACATTGATCTGAGTCCCAGATCAGAAAAAGAAAGCAGACTCAGGAAG
>NW_006160005.1:122974-126743 GCF_000334495.1 Tupaia belangeri chinensis
TGGAAGGAATATAGTCCGGAAACAGAAGGTAGTGGTGGTGGTAGAGGACTGCTCCCCTATGATTCCAGGTGGGGGAGTCCTTCCCCACCAAATTACCCCCTCTCTTTGGTGTAAGATAGAGACACTCTGAGATAGATACTGAGAGGGGTAGACAGACATTTTGGGGCAGACACAAAGTCACACAGGTTCCCCATACACCTTCCCACCCCCTGTGGCTCACCCCTACCACAGAAGGTACAGGGACTGGCATTAAGGAAGTCCTGCCACTTGGGAGCCCCCGTGCTCCAATTTATATGTTCCACTACAGGATCATGGAGAAATAGGAGCAGATAAGGGGTATTTGACTTTTCAATTATTATTTTTTTAAGAAGAGTATTTTAATAATTATTTAATTAAATTAATGTTATTTATTTTATTTATTATTTTAATTTGACCAGAGAGGTACAGAATGAGAGTGAGAGAGAATGGAAAGTGAGAAAGCAAGCCACCAGGTCCAGGGACTCAAACCGTGGTCGACCATGTGGGAGTCCAGCACCCTTAGTCACCACACCGCCTACCCACTCCAACTTTTCAATTATTATTTTATACACAGGGTCTTGCTATATTACTCAGGCTAGGCTTGAATTTCCGATCCTCTTGCCTCAGTGTCCCAAGGTGCTGATCTTATGGCAGCATGCCAGCAAGACTAAAGAGCTGTTTTGGAGACAAAGGCATATAAAATACAACCATGTGTTCCAAAACAAAGACAGGAAGGAACAGGACTGCCATGGCCTTGGTTTGGCTTATGTGATCTTATAGTTCACTTTACATCTTTGAGATACTAAGCAGTTTGTTACACTCTTGGAGGTTCTGCAAGCTGCAGGCCTGTTCCAGAAGGCCATGAGGAACAGAGCTATATGAGAAACAGGCAGATCTGGAGCACCAGAACACTAGAAGAAACCAAGAAATGAAAACAGGTAAGGAAGAAAGAAGAGGGGTGGTGGGGCAAGGTACATGTGGCCAAAGGTTAGTTGACTGGTCCTGAATTCTCTCCCTTACTCCCACACAGCTGCATCTCTGCTCCCCTCAACTCCCCTTGAACAGCCTCTAGATGATCTCTCCTGCCGCTTCACATCCTTCTTGCCCCACTGGGTGGCTTACTGCAACCTGCACTGCGGCTTGTTCCGAGGGTCCACCGGGGAAGAAATCCCTCGACGATTTCCTGTCCATCGGTTCAGAGAGGCATCTTGGTGAGCATGGGAGGGGAATGAACAAACAGGCTTAGGAAAGGCCGTGTCAGGCCCTGGGGAGGGGCCTAAGGGACAGGATGGGAAGCCGCCCTGCATGTTCGGAGCCTCTGTCGGAGTCAGTATGTGCTTTCTGCACCAGATCCCTGCTGCTCCTCACCGGAGCCTCCATAGTCCGAGAGTCGGGGATGAGCCAGGGTACTGACCTCTGTCACGTGGACCGTTCGACCCTGTAGGGGTCACCACCTCGGTGGCTATCACTGCTGGTGAGCCTCTGGCTGGGGGCGGGAGAGGCGTTGCAATCACCATCGAGCAACGGTTGGACAAGAGGAGCCTTCTTCCTGCTCTTTAACTAGCTGCCTGCTCGCTAGTTTACTTTCCTCCTACGCCTCCTGTCCACCCTCTGCTATCCTTCCCAAAGCCCTTCAGACTGGCTCCCTTGCAGCCATTCCTGAAAGCTTCTCTTTCCTCTCCACCCTCCTTCTCAGGGCTAAACTCTCTCCAGTTACGGAGGTCACTGCGGATTCCGGTTCCCCGGGTTCGTCAGTGCACCGCCAGGCACACCATCCTGGTGCGGAGTAGCACTCTTCGGTTTAGGGCAGCAAAACTTGCCCCTGGTGGCCTCCCGCAGGCCCCCCGACCGTAGTCCCCAGCTCGCCAGCTCCGGATTACGGTCTCTCCACCGCACTGCAGTGCCAGAGCGCCTCGTGGTCGACCTCGGAGCAATGTGGCAGAAGTCCGGGAGGTTTCCCTGTGCCCCTACAGGACGACCATGACCCGAGGTTAAGAGGCCTGTGTTTAGCAAGTGAATCCTCCAGGATCAGCTTCGGATCTGACTGGATCAACTCCGAGTTCCGCCAACGGGACTGTGCTTTTCCTGCGGTCCCCGCACGCAGCTGTGGCATTGGCACTGAAGCAGTGTTTGATGCTGACTGGGCCACAGACGGGGAATTGTGATGTTTTAGAAAGCTGGGATTTGCGACTGGTAGCCAGGCAAGAAGGTGTGTGGAGACAAAAAAAAAAAAACCACAAAAAACTAAAAAAACCAAACAAACAAAAAACCCTTTAAATGAGGGGAAAAAAAGCACAGTCCAGGACTCGAACCACAGTCGTTAGCCATGTGAGATCCAGCTGCCTTAACCTTCACGCCACCTGCTGACGCGGCCAACGCCTGCCTTTTAACTTTCTTAAAGACATATTAGCGCTATCAGCTACAAAAGTCGGAAGTGCTTAAGTTAATCCTCAAGAAAATTGTATTGTCATGGATTCTTGAAATGCTATTGACCTCACTCAAAGCTTCTTGCCTCTTGTGTTCCTTGCTGCTTACATTAAAAAAAAATAAAATGAAAAATAAATAAATAAACCTGTTTATTGCAGGCTAGTGATATTCCAAATGTCTATGGAGCTTCTCCTGGTCTTTGAATTCCTTCAGTCTTCTGATGGCAGATTTTACTGTGACAGCTGAAGTGGTGGTGTAGGTCCAGGTACCACCGGCTACCGTTTTCACGCAGGAACCACGGTGCCAGATCCTCACAGCCCGTCTCTTCATCTTAGTTTTGCCACAGAAGGAGCAAGTGTACTTGGCATGCTGGCTGATTTCAATTTTCTTCACCATTTTCCAGAGGGAGGCACAGTAGCTGGTTTCGTGTTTACCGACGACGCCGACCTTCTTGGTGCGTTTAGCCGTATCATCGCCAACTAGGTCCGAGCCCAGAGAGCGTTCCTTACATTTCATGGCTCACACAATGAATTTCCAAATGTGCTCCCCCGTCAAATATCTAACTTTGGCCAAGTTGGTTACATTGGTTCAGCATCACGCCCTGGCCTGTTACTTAGGGTTTAAACACACTGCTCATTCTCTCACTCTGGAGCAGGACCATAGGCACACACCTGAACCTCATAGTTTCAACACTCACTGGGCACTCCGCTTCAGTAAAAAGTCCCAGGGAAGAACTCTCAAGGGATGTAGCTTGGATCACAAATGAGGGGACTTCTAAAAGTTCAAACAATTCAAGTATGGGTTTATTTGGGGCACAAAATTTTGAAACCCAGATATAGATTTTTTTTTTTCTTTTGGAGAGGTTTTCACTATAGGGCGCGTGCGCTCGCCAGGCAGACAGAGACAGAGAGACAGAAAGCGAGAAATCACCCTCCGGGGGGGATGGTCACACCGCAATCCCTTCTCCTCCATCACTCTCCAGGAGTTTAAGCCACCAGATCCGGGACTCAGACCGCAGTAGACTACGTGGGAGTCCAGAGACATAGCCATTACACTAACTGCTGGTTCCCAAAACCCATATATAGATTTTTTCATTCCCTGTCTTCTCTATGAACTTTTTGAAGATCTCTCATATTTGAAATTTGGAATTTGGGTCCCCGTGCCCCAGTCCTTTGCAGCCCCCCTCCCTCCCCCCAGTCCTTTGCAGGCCCCAAGGAACTGCAATGATGAGATTTCTGAGGTTGATCTGTGGGAGATAAGCTAATAGAAAAATTGCTAGCACCATTAGCAATCATGTAGATTTTTTTTTTTTTTTTTAGTTCTT
>NW_006160005.1:131554-135335 GCF_000334495.1 Tupaia belangeri chinensis
TCCAGGACTCGAACCACAGTCGTTAGCCATGTGAGATCCAGCTGCCTTAATCTTCACGCCACCTGCTGACGCGGCCAACGCCTGCCTTTTAACTTTCTTAAAGACATATTAGCGCTATCAGCTACAAAAGTCGGAAGTGCTTAAGTTAATCCTCAAGAAAATTGTATTGTCATGGATTCTTGAAATGCTATTGACCTCACTCAAAGCTTCTTGCCTCTTGTGTTCCTTGCTGCTTACATTAAAAAAAAATAAAATGAAAAATAAATAAATAAACCTGTTTATTGCAGGCTAGTGATATTCCAAATGTCTATGGAGCTTCTCCTGGTCTTTGAATTCCTTCAGTCTTCTGATGGCAGATTTTACTGTGACAGCTGAAGTGGTGGTGTAGGTCCAGGTACCACCGGCTACCGTTTTCACGCAGGAACCACGGTGCCAGATCCTCACAGCCCGTCTCTTCATCTTAGTTTTGCCACAGAAGGAGCAAGTGTACTTGGCATGCTGGCTGATTTCAATTTTCTTCACCATTTTCCAGAGGGAGGCACAGTAGCTGGTTTCGTGTTTACCGACGACGCCGACCTTCTTGGTGCGTTTAGCCGTATCATCGCCAACTAGGTCCGAGCCCAGAGAGCGTTCCTTACATTTCATGGCTCACACAATGAATTTCCAAATGTGCTCCCCCGTCAAATATCTAACTTTGGCCAAGTTGGTTACATTGGTTCAGCATCACGCCCTGGCCTGTTACTTAGGGTTTAAACACACTGCTCATTCTCTCACTCTGGAGCAGGACCATAGGCACACACCTGAACCTCATAGTTTCAACACTCACTGGGCACTCCGCTTCAGTAAAAAGTCCCAGGGAAGAACTCTCAAGGGATGTAGCTTGGATCACAAATGAGGGGACTTCTAAAAGTTCAAACAATTCAAGTATGGGTTTATTTGGGGCACAAAATTTTGAAACCCAGATATAGATTTTTTTTTTTCTTTTGGAGAGGTTTTCACTATAGGGCGCGTGCGCTCGCCAGGCAGACAGAGACAGAGAGACAGAAAGCGAGAAATCACCCTCCGGGGGGGATGGTCACACCGCAATCCCTTCTCCTCCATCACTCTCCAGGAGTTTAAGCCACCAGATCCGGGACTCAGACCGCAGTAGACTACGTGGGAGTCCAGAGACATAGCCATTACACTAACTGCTGGTTCCCAAAACCCATATATAGATTTTTTCATTCCCTGTCTTCTCTATGAACTTTTTGAAGATCTCTCATATTTGAAATTTGGAATTTGGGTCCCCGTGCCCCAGTCCTTTGCAGCCCCCCTCCCTCCCCCCAGTCCTTTGCAGGCCCCAAGGAACTGCAATGATGAGATTTCTGAGGTTGATCTGTGGGAGATAAGCTAATAGAAAAATTGCTAGCACCATTAGCAATCATGTAGATTTTTTTTTTTTTTTTAGTTCTTCTGGTCAACTTTTTTGTTGTTATGTTTTGTTTTTCTCACTACATTACCATTTGCTTGCTGAAAGCAGAGAGAGTGAGTAGAGAAAGAAATAAAGAGAAAATGAGAAAGCATGGGGGATGGTGATACTGGCATTGCACTCTGCCTTTGTCCTTTCAGGATTTGGGATAAGTAAACATGCCATTTGGCTAGTTTTGTTTTTCCAAAAGTTGGGTCCAAGACTTAACCTGCTCTGTTGGCCAGGTGGAACCCAGCAGTCTTAACAACCATGCCAAAGCTTGGCCGTAGGCACACTTCTAAGTGCTATATACATGTCTAATTTATAGACAACTGTGTGAAGATAGGAACCATTTTTTACATTACTTTATAGATGAGGCAACTGAGGCAAAGTTTAGATACTTTGACCTGAGTTACAGAGAAATAATGGTGGAGATCAAATCGAACTTCTATTATATCGTACTTGTGGCTAATAATTATTAAAGTAATAATCTTCTCTTCAGCATTAACTTACTGCCAACTTATGTTAAGCACTAGCCATGCCTCCTTGAATCCTCACAACAATACTATTAATATGCTAGGTGGGTGTCGTTCCCATTTTACAGCTGGGGAAAATGAGGCTCAGAGAGGTGACATGACTTGCTCGGTGTTGTTCAGATGTTGAGTGGTGAGGTTTTCCGGCCTTGTGGAGGCTGGTCCCCTAGCCCTAGAAATCCCACACTGAGATTTTCACTAAGGGACGCAGAGTCCTTTGAGCTGTGGTTCCTCTGATGGGTCCACTGAGGTTAGCTTTGGATCCTGATGGGTTAACTCTGTGCTGGACTGTCAAGTTTAGGTCATGAGACTGAGATTTTCCAGAGGTCTGTGCACACAGCTGTAACATTGGCTCTGAAGCAGCATTTGGTGCTGACCTGGCCAAATCCAGAGGAGGTTGATGTGAAAGTTGCCAGGGAGGCTTTAGTATGGCTGGAGGCTGATGAAGGAGCAGTCTGGAGGATGGAATGGAGTGAGAATGGGTGGGCAGGGCGTGTTGGGATGAGTTGAATTTGAGGCTGAAACGTGATGTCTGGGTTGAGTTATACACCATGTGGAGCAAGAAGTTTAATGTTAAGTTTTGAGCGCATGTGTGTCTAGAGCACTCTCTAGATATCGTATGTGAAGACGATGATGAGTAACTTCTAGAGGGAGAGAAAGAAAAAGTGAGTCTATAGGAGAGAGAAAGAGAAAGCCTCCCTGCAGGGGGATGGTGTGGCTCCATGCATTATGGTGTATTGTGATGTGGGGAATTTTGGAGGCCTGGAGACACAGTGGGTGTGTGAAGGAGGTGGGGGAAGAAAACAAGAAAGGCAAACTCAGAACTACTGTTGAAACACAAACCCTGTAGTTAGCCATGTGGGGTGCAGGACACCCTTACCTTCACTCCACCTGGGATGGGGCTAGAACTGTTTCTTTAGCCTACTTGAATGTTTTTTTCTGACAAGCGCCACGTATACATGTAAGTCCTTCAACTATTTCACAAGAACATTAAATTGTCGCTTATTCCTGCGATGCTATTTGACTCAGAAGCTCTTCCTCTCCTGTGTCATAAAGAATTTTTTTTAGAGAGAGAGATAGGGTGCATGCGCTCACTGGAGAGACAGACAGAAGGCGGGAAATAAACCCCTACAGGGGATGGCCACACCACAATCCCTTCTCCTCCATTCTCCTCTCGAAATTTTGGGCACGCGAGCACATACACTTGGTGTGAATTTTAAACGTCTGGTCTGGGACTCGAATTGCTGTCGACTACATGGGAGTCCAGCGACGTAACCATTGTAAGTGCTAATACCTGTTTAGTTTTACCGAAAACTGCAAAGATAGGAACCATTAATATTATTTTTTTTTTTTAGAGAGGTTTTTGGTAATAGAGTGTGTGCACTCCCCTTAGAGACAGAGAGAAAAGAAGTGAGAAATCACCCTCTAGAGAGGATGCCCAGGCCACAATCCCTTCTGCTTCACCCTCCTCTTAGAATCTGGGGCAGCCATGCATAGGCTACTGGCTGAATGGGAACTGCAGTCTACTATGTGGGAGTGCAGTGACATAATCATTGCCACCTACTGGTCCCCAAAACCGAAGGTTTCTTCAAGCCAGGCAGAGTCCTCTGAACTGTGTCCCCTCTGAATCCCAGGGCCTCAGAATCCGGCTTCCTCTGTTCACACAATATCCTGCCTCAGACAGAGGAAGGGTCCAGCCCCCAGGAGATTGCCCAGAGGGATCTGGGTGCTGTCAACAATGTAGACAGAAAGGAAGCCGGGGCTAGGAGAGATGACAAGGCAGTAGGGAGGGAAAGATGGA
>NW_006160005.1:135346-143954 GCF_000334495.1 Tupaia belangeri chinensis
GAAAGATGGACGGGAGAAGGGGCTGGCTGCTGCACTGTGACTTCTCTTTCCTTATCCAGATCACTGAGTAAAGCTAGGATGAGACAGAGAGCAGGAAGCAGACTAAAGAGCTGATCCATCTCCTCCAAAGGATGCACTTCTACAGAGTCAAGGTTAGTCTTTGCCCAGAGTCCTTGCCTTGTCTCTTCCCATAGTGCTAGGAAGCCAGAACTTCATTTTCTTTCTCATAGGTTCTATCTTTGGTGGCGTGGTCCAGCTGCCTAGAATTGCAGTGGGAGCTGACCCAGCTAGGGTGAGAGGGGCAGTGTGGGGGATAGGAAGGATGGGAGTATGCTCTTCACCTCCTGCCCACAGTTTACTCTCCTCTGTCTACTACTCTTTAGTGACTTGCTGCTCATCACCCAGCCCAAGATGTGGGGCCTGGAGAGGGAGGGAGCCCAGGCTGAAGTGGAGAAGGAAGCCTCCAGTTAGACCCCTGCTTTCCTTCTGAACAGACTCTTCTGGGCAGTGAGCAGAGGATACAGGTTCTGGAGTATGACCATGGCTCCCTGGTCCTTGCCAATATGTTCAAGACCCATCAGGACCCAGTATGTTCCCCCTATGCCTTCTTGGTAACCACCAGGGCTACCCCACCTACTGCTACTCCAAGCCTCATCCCTGAGTTGTGCTTCCTTCAGAAACACCCTTTGTGTGTGTGTGTGTGTGTGTGTGTGTGTGTGTGTGCGGTGATTGATAAAACACCAATGCTCTGCGGGATTGACCTTCATGAGAAGAGCTGGACTTTAGAGACCTGTGTGAGTACAATAGTCACACTTGTGTATATGGTCTCCAGCCAGATGAGGCTCAGGGTGGATCAACACATTGAGTCCCTGTGGGGGTGCTATTTATCTGACTTTATCCCTCATGAAAGAAATGAAAAGAAAGATAGAAAACACATAAGCAAGTAGCCCAGGTGAATGCCAAAGGACCTCTCCTCTACGGTCTCTGCCTCATCCCCAAGGAAGTTCTCCTGGGATAATCATGAACCCTCTCTATATCTACAAGATCAGACATGCAGCACTAGCTCTGAGCCTTCCCCACCCCAGGCCCCCTTGATAGCTCTCTAGACACCATATGTGAGGACTATGGTGAGTAACTCCTAGAGGGAGAGAGAAGGAAAGGTGAGTCTACAGGAGAATATGGAGGTGCTAAAACAAGTCTTGATCCCCACCGTAATGTTGCCAACCGCTACAGAGTGTTCCCAGGAGCTCTATTCAGAGTTATCTACAGCTGACAAGACGAGGGATGATGTCTGGAGTCCAGGGCTCCCCCAAGCACCTGTACAGGAGCCCTGTAATTGAGAGAGTCTTCCATTTATTCATTCAATATATAATTTTTGTTTGTTTCTTTTTTTTTTTCTGATAGGTGTGTATACTCAATAGTGACTGAGAAAGAGGGAGAAACCCCCCAACAAGGCATGGTCAGGCCACAACCCCTTCTCGATTTCTCCATCCTGACGGATTTGAGACACACATGCATGTGCACCCAGTATGTTTTTTTTTTAAGAACTATTTTTTATTTAACTTTATTTATTATTATTATTGTTTTCCAGTATGAACAGAGAGAGACAGAGAGGAAGTGAGAAAGCAAGCCATCAGGTCCAGGACTCGAACCGTGGTCACCCAAGTAGGAGTCCAGTACCTTTAATCACCATGGCACCTGCTGCCCCCCCCATGTTTCTTTTTCTTCTTCTTTTTCTTCTTCTTTTTTTTTTTTTTTAAATTTAACTTTATTTATTTATTTTAATTTGACCAGAGAGGGATAGAAAGAGAGAGGGAAAGTGAGAAAGCAAGCCATCACCAGGTCTGGGACTCAAACCATGCTTTGCCACGTGGGAGTCCAGTGCCCTTAACCACCATGCCACCTGCCGACCCCTAGTATGTTTCTTAAACCACATTGCCTGGGATTATAATTGGCCATGTGGGATCCAGCTCCTCTCGCCACCAGACCCCAAGGTGGCCTGTCAATACATACTCTTTTTATTTTTAAATAATTATTTATTTAACTGTATTTATTTATTCATTCATTTATTTTATTTAATTTTTTTTAGTTTTTTCTTTTTCTTTCTTTCTTTTTTTTTTTTTTTGGTATAGGGTGCCTCACAATGTGTGAGTTTGGGGAAGACACATTCAAATCACAGTGACCTCCTCCTCCCCAATATCTGAACTCTACCCTTTCTCTACTTGGGTCCCTGTCTATCATTCTCCAGGCTGCCTGTAGGAGCTTACTCAGACCTTCCTCTACCTGCTCACGTGGTGTGTAAAGTCACAGGGGAACAGGAAAGAAGGAAGTATCTTGACAAACACCAGAGGCTCAATGAGACTTATAGGTCCTCTTATGGCATCCCCAATGTCCCGACTCAGCCTAATGTGGGTGTAGTAGGAGGAGGTGGAGGCACAAGTTGGGATGCTGGCAGCATTAAGAGGAGAAAGCCCACCCATCCACTGGATTTGCTGTCAGTGGAAACATTACCTACAGTGGCAACCAATAAGGACAAGTTTCAGCACAGGGGGGGAGCCAATAAAAACAGTGCTATTTGAGCCCAGAGCAGTGGGAAAGATGAAGACAGCTTGACTGCATTGCCCATGGAGGCAGGCTTAGTATAGAGTGACAACTGAGTACATAACTCTGGCTGAGTCCTGGCTAATGATTATCCCAGGAAGACATAGCTAGGACAATGTGATTTAAATATAAAGTCTCAGGATAGAGTAGACAATAATGATGAGCAGAGACCCATCTACCTAAAGATGGGGATCTTGACCCAAGAGACCGGTAGTCACCATGCTTCTTGGTTCTACAGCAACATTTGCTTCTGCCCTTGTGTGTGGAAAGTGTTAGATACTTTCTAAGAGTAACTGCTGACTCTCTCAAGCCAGTTCCTCTTTTCTAGAAAAATCCAAAGTCTATGTGTCACAGAATCTGAACCTGTGTGTATATGTATATGTATCAGGGAGGCTATTCCCCTGGACACAGTGTGTGTACAGTGGTCCCACTACTCTTCAGCTGATGGTTGGTTAGGTGCTCCATTTCTTTCCCACCCTCCATTTTCCTATTTTTTCTCTCCTAGAAGGGCACTTGTTTTAAGATCCATAAGGAGTGTGATGGATGTGGCTTGGTCAGAGGCCAGAGCTAGGGATGAAAGCCCTGGGTTCTTGATTCTGTGAAATCAGGGTCTATGACAGTTGAAGGGTAACATTGTTCAGCAGTCAAGCAGACTGGCAGAGGAGTCTGAGGGACTGCAAATAGTCATTAGCTGGGGTCCACAGTCCTCCAGAATTTCTGCCTGCAGATTTCTTGGCTTGACCTGTAACCAGTAAGCCAGCTACAGCTTTAAATTTCAGAATTGTTTTGGGTCCTAGATGTGGGTGAAGAAATGGGAGCCGGGCATCACAGCTGGCTGGGAAGCCTCCTGGGCTGTTTTGCCTTTACCCTAGTCCTCTCACGTAATCAGAAGGCCAAACAGTGGAGAGAGAATGCAGGGCTGCTGTTGCTGCCCACCCCACCCAGAGCATCTGCCTCCAGATGAGACATTGTCCCCAAATGGCAGAAGGAGGTGAGGGGCAGAGACGGCAGAGCAAACTGTTGCTGCAGTATGGGGGCCCAGACCTAGCAAAAGGCTGTCCCTTTGCTATGTCATCACCCCTTCCCTTCAGCTCATACATAGCCACTTACCCCAGGTAGAAACTGCCACATCTGCTGCAGGAGGTAAGAAAACTCTGGGAGACTCAGAGGGAGAGAGTGCTGGCCTGTGGCATGGTTATGACTTTGAGGATTCCCCTAGCACAGTGCCTGACATATGGGAACCCTGAACAAATGCTGGTGGAGTTGTATTGAGGCTCTTCAGAGGAGTGAGTGTTTACAGGAGCAGTGGTCTCCAAATGTGGTTTTATAAGTGCAGGTGGGGTTAATTGGAAAGGGGCCCTGATTGGGGTAAGCAGGCGGCATAGTAGTTAAGGTCCTAGACTCCCACATAGTGGACCACAGTTAGAGTCCTGGACCTGGCTGCTTGCTTTCTCACTTTCTGTCTCTCTGGTGAATCCACATGTCTGATAGTAAATTACAATAATAATAATAATAAATAAAATTAGATAACTCAGAAACTGTAATACCTCCCCTGTCCCCAGCCAGTGGTGAACCTACAATAATGGCCAGAAAAATGATGCCCCAAACCTATCCAATGGTCTGCAATTATTAAATAAGTAAAAGAAAAGGGGTCCTGAACAGGAGTCTGTTCTGCTGGAAACTAGAGCTTAGAGACCAGGATGGAGTATGCTGGCCACTCAACTCCTGAGGGTTCTAAAGCTGTGGGGTGATGGCCCTGGGTTTGCAGCTGCTGGGTCAAGTCTGTTGCAGGTCATGGAAGATCACAGGTCAGGGCTGAATGTTGGTACAGTGAGAGCACAGATGGAGCCATGAGAGAAGGTCCTCAGTTCATGTCCTGATACCTTTCTGTACACAAAGTGTGTACGTGTCTCCAGTGAGTCAAGCTGGCCCAGACTGGGAGGTAGATTGTGGCTTGGTGACACTGTTTAGGGTATTTCTGCTGATCTCTTTTTCTCTCTTCTCCTTCAAGGAATAAATTAAAAAATTAAACTTTAGGAAAAAGAAGAAGACAGGGGAAAGACAGGCATGGCTAACGCTGTGGCAGAGGGCGAAGAAGCAGTAAGCCACCAATAAAGGCTCTTCATTGACCCGCCAAGCATCTTTATATTTAATTGAAGGTAATTCTACACCTGTTTACTGAGTGCCTACTGTGGGCTGGGTGCTGTTCTATGATCTGGGGATACAACGATAAAAAAGAGTGTTGGGACGGTGGTTAAGGCGCCGTACACTCCCACATGGCTGACCACAGCTGACCACAGTTCAAATCCTGGACCTGGTGGCTTGCTTTCTCACTTCCCTCTCTTCTCTCTCTGTGTGTCTCTCTCTGGTCAAATTAAAATAAATGAATAAATAAAATTAAAAAAAAAAAAAGAAAACGAGGAGCGTCTTGCCATCAAGGAGTCTACATTCTGAGGTTGGAGAGGACACAATTACCAAGTCAACAATCAATAAGTAAGATAAAGTCAGGCAGGAACCAGCAGATGGAGTAATGGTTACATTGCTGGACTCCCACATAGTGGACCTCCATTCGCGTTCCAGACTCGGTGGCTTAAATTCACACCAGGCGTGTGTGCATGGGTGCCCAAGATCCCAAGAGGAAAATGGAAGAGATGGGATTGGTGCATGACCATCCCCCTGGGGGTGGTTTCTCACTCTCTTTGTCTTTCCAGTGAATGCATGCATCCTATAGAAAAAAAAAGAAAATCTCATGGGACCAGTAGGTGGCGTGGTGGTTAAGGGGCTGGACACTCCCACATGGCCGACCAGGGTCCGAGTCCTGGACCTGGTGTTTTGCTTTCTCACTTCCTCTCTCACTCTCACCCTCTGTCTCTCTCTGGTCAAATTAAAAAATCAATGAATGAATAAATAAATAATAAAATAAATAATAAAAAAAGAAAAAAAAAGAAAATCTCTCTTAAAAAACAAAGTCAGGCAGTACTAAGTGCTACCAAGTAAAGAAGTAAATACATCAAGGCCTGGGACACGGAATGCTATATCCATGTGTGTGTGTGTGTGTGTGTGTGTGTGTGTGTGTAAGGGGAGGGGAGTGGCTTTAAAGAACACTCTGGAGGACATGCCATTTGATCTGAGGCCCAGATGAGAAGGAAGCAGAAGGATGAGAAGGAAGCAGTCTTTTGAAGATCTGGGGAAAGAGCATTCTAGAGGTGGCAAGGAGAGGTGTTTTTTTTTTTTTTTGGAGAGGTTTTTGCTATAGGGCGCTTGCGCTCGCCAGACAGACAGAGAGAGACATAGAGACAGAAAGCGAGAAATCACTCCCCGGGGGGGATGGTCACGCCGCAATCCCTTCTCCTCCATTCTCCTCTGGGGATCTTGGGCACGCACGCACATGCGCCTGGCGTGAGTTTTAAGCCACCGGGTCCGGGATGCGAACCGCAGTCGACTACGTGGGAATCCAGCGACATAGCCATTACGCTAACTGCTGGTTCTCGCATGGAGAGTTTTGTAGTACAGAAACAGAAGGTAGTGGTGGTGGGCACAGGACTGCTGCAGGTGCTCTTCCAAGATCCCATATGGGAGAGCTCCTCCCCACCAAGTGCCCCCACCCCACTTTGGCATAAGATAGGGACACAGTGAAGTAGAGATAGAAAAGTATCCAGGGGCAGACATAAGGCCAAACAGGTGCCTCCATACCCTTTCCCATGCCCAGCTGTTCACCCCCTATCAAAAAAAGGTGCAGGAATTGTCACTAAGGAAGTCCAGTCATTAAGAAAGCTCTCATGCTCCAATTTTGGTCTTCTACTAGAGGAATAATAGAGAGATGAGGAACAGATAAGTGGTATTTTTTTATTGTTATTTTTAGACAGTCTTGATATGTTGTTCAAGGAAGTCTTGAACTCACAGTCCTTCAGGCTCGTTCTCTGAAGTAGCTAAGCTAATAGAGGCAAACCAACAGGATGGTTAAAGAGTCATCTTGGAGACAAAGGCACATAAAATACAACCATGTGTCCCAAAAGAGACTGAGGAGATGAGGGAAGGGGACTTTTAGGTAGCTGGTTTGGTGTATATGATCTTAGAGTTCACTTTCATATTCCAGTTACTGAGCAGGTTTGCACACTAGGAGGGCCTGTTTATCTGAGAGGACCACACAGCATGAAGATATATGAGAAAGTGGCAGATGTTGGGAAAGGAGGACCACAGAGAGGAAAGGATGGACAACAGGAAAGGAATGGGGCAAGGGGTGGAAGTGAGGTGTAGGTGGCAAAAGGTAACTTAATTGGTCCTGAATTATCTCCCTCACTCCTCTGCATCTTCCTCTCTGAGACACCGTGTACAGTCTCCAGTGGGTCCCTCCTGCCACTCTGTGTTCCTGAGTGGCTTCCTGAAACTTCCTCTTAGGCTTGGTCACAGAGGCCACGGGAAGTCTCTCTCAGTGGTAGCGCGTCCGTGGGTCCAGGAGGCATGGTGATGAGGATGGTAGTGGAAAGAACATTCCACAAGCTTAGGAAAGGCCAAGCATGCAGGTCTAGGGAGAGGCCTAGGGGATAGGGTTAGAAGCCCGCATGATTGTTAGAAGCCTCTCTGAGTCAGTATAAGGTCTCTCCACTATGACCCTGCGAGGAGTCCATGATAAGACAGGGTAGTACTGACCTCTGTCAGTGCAGACTGTTGGATAGATTTGGGTAACCATCTTTCTGGCCATTATTGCAGGTTTGCTGCTGGTTGGGGACAGGAGAGGCATTACAGTTTCTGCCACTAAGCTACAGGTGGATGAGAGCAGCCTCCCGCTCTTTAACTCACAACCTGCTCACCATTTCTTGCCTCCTCGGTCTACCCCTCCTATTCACCCTCTGCGATCCTTCCCAGAGCCCTTCAGACGGCAGACTCTGGAGTCATTCCTGAAAACTTCTCTCCTCTCCCTTCGCCCTCTCAGAGCTCATCTCCCTCCAAATAAGAGTCGTATTTGCGGGTTCCAGTTCTCCGGGTCGGCCAGTACAGGACCAGGAGCCCGGTCCTGGGGCAGAGTAGCTCTCCTCCGCCTGGGTCAGCTCCACCGGACCCTGTCGGCCTCCGACAGGGCCCCTGGCCGTGGTCCCCAGCACGTCCGTTCCAAACTACCGTCTCTCCACTGTCCAGCGCCTTGGGCCAGACCAAGGAACAAAGTGGCAGAAATCCACAAGGTTTCCCTGTGACCCAACCGGACACCCCTCAGCTGGCACAACTCTCAACCCCCAGCGAGGGACCCGACTCGGCTCTGGCTTGGCCCTTGGAATTCCCACCACCAGGGGGGCTCCGCCGCTCCCCGCCCCATGACCTTAGGATGTCAGGCGGACGCCGAGACACACTGCGCCCAAGGCTGCGGCCCACAGTGGCTCCAGCTTCCTGCAGCACGTGCTCAGGAAGTCTTCGGGCCGGGCTCTGTCTCCTTGTTCCCATTGCTCGCTACCCACGTCCCCAAGGAAGAATCGTTAGGAATTTGAAACGCTGGGTCTGGCTCTCCAAACTACTAGCGCCAATGCCAGCTCCATCTACAGTGACCTGCCGTCCCGAGGTCAAGGGGCCTCTGTTTAGCGGGTGGATCCTCTGGGATCGGCTTCGGACCTGGCGGGCAGGACTGCGATTTTCCCGCGGTCCCCGCACTGGCATGAAGCGGTGTGTGGTGCCGACCCGGCCACGCACGAAGGAGGACGGTGTGAGAGTTGCGGTGGAGGCTCTCGTGTGTCTGCGGGCTGCTGGAGGAGCGGAGCGCCTGGAGGGAGGAATAGCTAGAGAATGGGTGGGCACGGCGTGTTGGGACGAGTGGAGTCTGAGGCCGAAGCGCGATGTTTGGGTTGAGCTGTGCGCTGTGTGGAGCGTGAAGCTTGGTGTCACGTTCTGAGTGCGTGTGGTGGCTGGAGAGAGAGAGCGCGCGCAAGTGAGAAGGCCCCCTTCCCCAGGGGGATGGCGAGGGGGTCATGAATTGTGATACACTGCGTGTAGAGAGAGTTGGACGGCGGAACACGCAGTA
>NW_006160005.1:152843-153317 GCF_000334495.1 Tupaia belangeri chinensis
GGTGGAGGCTCTCGTGTGTCTGCGGGCTGCTGGAGGAGCGGAGCGCCTGGAGGGAGGAATAGCTAGAGAATGGGTGGGCACGGCGTGTTGGGACGAGTGGAGTCTGAGGCCGAAGCGCGATGTTTGGGTTGAGCTGTGCGCTGTGTGGAGCGTGAAGCTTGGTGTCACGTTCTGAGTGCGTGTGGTGGCTGGAGAGAGAGAGCGCGCGCAAGTGAGAAGGCCCCCTTCCCCAGGGGGATGGCGAGGGGGTCATGAATTGTGATACACTGCGTGTAGAGAGAGTTGGACGACGGAACACGCAGTAGGTCTGTAGAGAGGGGAACACACACACACACACACACACACACACACACACACACACGAAACGGAAGGAAGAGAAAAAAAACATTTTCCAGGACTCGAACCGCAGTTGGCCATGTGGGAATCCAGACGCCTTAACTTTCACGCCACAAGCGGGCGCGGTAGCGGAGGGCG
>NW_006160005.1:153392-173956 GCF_000334495.1 Tupaia belangeri chinensis
TTGTCGATGCCCCCGCCGTCCACACTGACCCTCCATCCCGAGACCAAGAAGCCTGTGTTTGGATGATGTATCCGCTGGAATCGGCGTCGGACTCGTCAGGGTTACCTCCGCCCACGGCCTTCGAGCTTGGTGGGCGGGATTGGGATTTTTCCAACGGTCCCTGCACGAATCGATGGCACTGACTGACGCAGTGCTCGGTGCTGAGCGGACCACAGACGGGAAGGGGTGATGTGACAGTTGCCGCGGAGTCTTTTCGTATGTCTGGTCGCTGGTGAAGGAGTGAAGAACCTAGAGGGTGGAATAGATGGAGAATGGGTGGGCCGGGCGTGTCGGGATGAGTGGAGTTTGAGGCCGAAGCGCGATGTTTGGCTTGAGTTGTGCGCTGTGTGGAGCCTGAAGCTTGGTGTTTAGTTTTGAGTGATTATGGATGGCTGGAGAGACAGCAAGTGAGAAAGAACCCTTCCTCAGGAGGACCGTGAGGGGGTCCATGGATTGTGATGCAATGCATGTGGGGAGATTTGTACGCCGGAACACTCACTCGGTAGGTCTGTGGAGAGAAAAAGGAAGGAGGAGGAAAAAAACAATTTCCAGGACTCGAACCGCAGTTGGCCATGTGGGAATCCAGCCGCCTTAACCTTCACGCCACCAGCGGGCGCGGAGGTTATGCTTTCTTTAGCCTTCTTGAACATTTCCTACTGCCACCAGGAGCACATCCCCGGAAGTGTTTCCGTTCTTTTCCCCCAAATTGGCGCCTTACAACTGCGGTCAATGCCCCCTCCAGCCACACTGACCTGCCATTCCGAGGCCAAGAAGCCTGTGTCTGGATGGTGCATCCGCTGCAGTCGGCCTCGGACCCGTCTGTCCTTCACTGCCCTCGGCGGTCGAGCTTCGAAGGCGGGATTGGGATTTCCCAAGACGGCCCCTGCACGAATCGATGGCACTGACTGACGCAGTGCTCGGTGCTGAGCAGACCACAGGCGGGAAAGGGTGATGTGACAGTTGTCGCAGAGTCTTTCCGTATGTCTAGGGGCTGCTGAAGGAACGAAGAGCCTGGAGGGTTGAATGGAGAGAGATGTGCGAACAGGGAGTGTTAATGTGAGTTGAGTTTGAGGCTGAAACGTGGGGTTTGGGTTGAGTTGTGCCCTGTGCGCAGATTTTGGTGTTAAATTTTGAGTGCGTGTGGTGGTCGTAGAGGGAGGGAGAAAGGCCGCCGACACACCATGGTTTCAAGGTTGTCGTTTTGGAGGGCTGGACAAATAGGTGTGAGGAGGCCAAAAAGTGAAACCAAATAAAAACACATTCCAGGACTCGAACCACAGTTATTTGCCATGTGGGATCCAGCCACCTTAACCTTCACACCACCTGCAGGTGCAAGATCTGGCTCTCCTTTAGCCTTCTTGAAGAGATGCCTCTGACATCGGACTACCCAGAGGCGCTACAGCGACTTTTCAAGAACTTGGAATTCCCACCGCGGCAACTCTCACATCTCCCGGCTGCTGAAGTAGCGAAGCGCCTGGAGGGTGGAACAGAGAAAGATGTGTGGGCAGGGCGTGCTGCGAAGCAGTTTGAGGCTGACGCGCGATGTTTGAGTTGAGCTGAGCTGTGTAGGGCATGGTGTTGGTATTACGTTTTGAGCACCTGTAAGTGGCTGGAGAGAGAAAGAGCGCGAGAACGCAAGTGAGAAAGTCCCTCCGTTCCGCGGGGCAGATGGTGCAAGCTCCCTGAGCGCTGTGGTGTGGGCAGTCTTAGAAGTCTTAAGATACTGTAGGTGGGTGAAGGAGGACAAAAACAAAAAGAAAGGCAAACGGGCAAACGACTGTCGGGACTCAAAGCCCGTAGTCCATCACGTAGAATGCACACCTTAACCTTCACGCCACATGCAGAGACAGAAGTGAGGGATTTTTTAGCCTCCTAAAGATCGAATATTGACGTCAGCAACAAATATCCGGAAGTGCTTCAGCTAAGAATTTGGGATTCTTAAGATTCCTAAAATGCTATTGACCTTATTGGAAGATTTTTCCTTTTCTCTGTTCCTTGCTGCTTTCTTGATGTACATTGCACAATTGATTTACAAGCCTACTTCCTCGCGAAATAGGTACCAAACTTTGGTAAAGTTGGTCCCGTTGGATCGGCATCATGCCTTGGCTTGTGATTTTAAACCCCGAGTGCCATACAACAGGTGAGGGTGTAAACACATTGCTCTTTCTTTCACACTGGAGCTGGAGCCACAGACTCACAGCTAAGCCCCATAGCTTCAACACTCTAGTAAAAAAGTTCCAGGGAAGAACTCTTAAGGGATGTAACTTGGATGGCCTACAAAGGAGCTTTCAAAACTTCGAGAATTCAAGTAAGCGATTATCATGGGGCACAAAAATTTGAAATTCACAGATAGGTTTTTCATAGACCACCTTTTGCATTAACTTTTTGAAGAACTCTCATATTTTGAGTTTGGATCACATTTTCAGCCCTTTACAGCCCCAACAGGAACCTCAATAATGAAATTTTAGAGGTTGACTCAGGTTGTCAGGAAATAAACTAATAGAAAAATTGCTACCACCTTATTGATCATGAAGGGATATTGTATTTTTTTTTAGAATTATTTTATTTATTATTCTTATCTTTTTTATTTGACCAGAGGGAGACAGACGGAAAGTGAGAAAGCAAGCTACGCTGGGGACTCAGACCATAGTCAGCCATGTGGGAGTCCAGCGCCTTAACCACCACACTTCTACCAGCCCTGGGCTGTTGTATTTTATCATATGCTTTTTCTTCATTTATGGATATAATCATATGATTTTTTGTCTTTCTTTCTGTTAATGTGATGCATTACATTTATTGCTTTGTATATGTTGAACCATCCTTGCATCCCTGGGATAAAGCCTACCTGTCATGGTGTATAATCATCTTAACAAGGTGTTGGATTTGGTTTACTAGTGTCTTGTTAAGGATTTTTGTATCAGTGTTTATCAGGGATATTCTTTCTTCCTTATGTCCTTATCCAGTTTTGATATCAAAGTGATGGAGGCATCCTAGAATGAGTTTGGGAGGGTTCCTTCCTTTTGAATCTTCGGAAAGTTTAAAAAATAAGGTTAGCTCTTCTTTAAGAGTTTTGTAGAATTCAGCAGTGAAGCCATCTGGATCTGGACTTTTCTTTGTTAGGAGACTTTTTTTACTGACTCAATCTTATCCCTTGATATTGATCTATTCAGATTTCCTATTTCTTTTTTTTTTTTTAATTTTTTTTGGAGAGATTTTCGCTATAGGGCGCGTGCGCTCGCCAGACAGACAGAGAGAGACATAGAGACAGAAAGCGAGAAATCACCCCCCAGGGGGGATGGTCACGCCACAATCCCTTCTCCTCCATTCTCCTCTCGGGATCATGGGCACGCACGCACATGTGCCCGGCGTGAGTTTTAAGCCACCGGGTCCAGTACGCGAACCGCGGTCGACTGCGTGGGAATCCAGCGACATAGCCATTACGCTAACTGATGGTTCCCCAGATTTCCTATTTCATCCTAACTCAACCTGGATAACTTGCACCTGTCCGGAAATGTGTCCCTCTCATCTACGTTTTCTAGTTTGTTGGCATAGACTATGTACTCATAGAATTCTCTAATTTTTTATATCTCCGATATATCATTTGTAATATTATCAGCTTTCTTACTGATTCTATCTGGTTCCTTTCTGTTTTTCTTGATTAGTCTAGCTAATGGTTTACTAATTTTGTTTATCGTCTCAAAAAAACAACTTTTTGTTTCATTAATTTTTTAGTATAGTTCTTGCTCTACCCTTTACTATTTCTTCTCTTCTGTTATGTTTTGGGGGGATATTTTGTCATTGCTTTTCCAGTTCCTTGAAATGCGATGTTCTTTGTTTGCTACCTTTCTGGTTTTATTTATTTATTTATTGTCCACCATGACAGTGTAAGACTAATGACTATAAATTTTCTAACCAGAGTGGAGAAGCAAGTGCTCCTTCTAATTCAGTACATTCTAGAATCTGCAACTGGCACGGAGCTTGCCAGTGTCTCAAAGGGCAGTGAGGCTCCAGCCCCTCAGGTACTCTTCCAGGACTGAGACTCCACCATGCCATCTGTGATTTGTTGTTGTTATTGTGTGTGTGTGTTGTTTTGTTTACATTTTTGACATAGGGTGTGTGTGGTGATCAGAGAGAGACAGAGCAAGAGAACGTGAGAAATCACCCCTCCAGGGGCGTGATGGCCACTCTGCAATCCCTTCTCCATTCTCCTCTCACAATTTTGGGCACATAGGCACACATGCTGGGCATGATTTTCAAGTCGCTGGGTTCAGGGCTCCAACTGCAGTCAGTCATGTGGGAGTCCTGCTCCTTGCTGGCCCCATCATCTGTGATTAGACCATATGCCATCATCACTATATGTAAGCTGTGCTTGCAGCTCAAAGACCTGGCAAAGCAGAGCATCCTGGCTCTGGTGCAAAAGCTGGAGACCTATAAGGATAGGGCTGTGTACAACCCTGTCCGTGGTCATTGTACTGCATGATCTCTGTATCAGCTACACCGTTATGGTGGACAAGTACACTCCCAACATCTCCATGTGTCTGAAGGACTCGGATTCATTTATCAGAAAGCAGACACCTTATTTGCCAACCTCTTGCAGGAAGGGCTCCCTGTTCCTCTGATTTGTCCATACTCAGATTTACACCCGGACATTGCCAGTTTTGGGAAGTTTTGCCTGACTTATCTGCTGCTGAAGAGCAGCCTAGTGCTGTTCTTCCAGCACTTCATCAGTGTATCTTCCACTTCAACAACTATGAGAAGCAGGAGAAGTACAACAAATTCCCCTGGAGAAAAGAGAGAAGCAGCAGCTTTTTTTTTTTTTCTGAAGGGAAAGATAAACAAAGAGAGACAGATAGAAATCTACAAATTTCTGTTAGATCACTTTGCAGATGGACAGTAATTCAGTATCACTTCCAAGATCTGCCTTGATATTCTGGCATGTTTCACCAGTGGCATTTTGCCCCTGGCCATGGAAGCCAGTGAGCTACCCTCAGATAGGGTTGAGATCCTTGGCTCCAAGGGGATAAAGCTCTAGGCAATGAAATCTAAACCAGACAAAGACCTCTTCCTGGAAAATGTGTGCACTTGCCACTCCTACATGGCCTTGGCCAACGTAATCAGGTAGGAAGCCCAGAAGAAGCTGACCTCTCCATGTTCAGAAGAGGATTTTCATAGAGAACATTATTCTAATTATCATCTCCCTGAAGACAGTACAGGAGAACATTAAGGTCCTAGTTTTGCAAGAGCTCATGAACTATCTGAAGGAGGTGATGCAGGATTAAAGAGATGAAGTCAAAGATTTCTTTGCAGTTGAGAAACTGTCCGCAGCAGAGCTGGAATAGGACATGAAGAAGTACAGCAAGCAGCTGGTCTCAGAGCAAGAGCCGGTACAGCACCTAGAGGATACTTCAGTATTGGAAACCACGCTAGTCCCTGCTGGCCAAGAAAACCCCACAGCGTCCATGCTCCCAAGGCGAGCACTGGCCACACCCCAATTTGCCTCTTGTAGTTGAGACTGAGTCTCTGAAGAGATTCATGCCCAAAACCAGGCTCATGTCCCTGAGCACTATTGCAGTCTCAAATTCTGTCAAGAAAGGCATGGAGGGAACCAATAGGTGGCATGGTGTTTGGGGCGGCTGGACTCCCACATGGCTGCCTGAAGTTCAAGTACTGGGCCTGGCAGCTTGCTTTCTCACTTTTCTTCTCTTTCTGTCTCTCTCTGTCAGCTTCAAAAAAATAAATAATAAAATAATGACAATGACTAAGATTAATTAAAATAATTGTTTACAAAAAAAGAAAACCATGGCGTCAAACTCAGGCAGAGGGGCCAGCAGGCGATGTAGTGGTTAAGGCTCTGGACTCCACATGGTTGATAACTGTTCCAGCGCCTGGACCTGATGTCTTGAATGTGTGCATTTCGTCTCAGGACGAGAATGGAGGAGAAGGGATTGTGGCATCTCTCTCTGTCTCTCTCTGGAGAGTGCACATGCAACGTATGGCAACAAACAAACAAACAAAAAACCTGAAAAACAAATAAACAAACAAAACCAGGGAGAAGAGCCTTCACATAGAAGTGACACCCTTCATGATGGTTTCTTGAAGCCTGGAGAAAATGTACTGTCACACATCTTCATAAAATTGGGAAGAGGATAGGGGCCAGCCAGGGCGTAAAGGTGCTGGACTCCCACATGCGAGACTACAGCTCGAGTCCCGGACCTGGCGGCTTCCTTTCTCACTTTTCTTTTCTCTCTCACTCTGTTCCTCTCTGGTCAAATTAAAAGAAATAAATAAAGTTAAATAAAATAATTTTTCTTTAAGAATTATTTATTTTAGTTTTATTTATTCATTTATCTATTTTAATTTGACCAGAGAGAGACAGAGAGAGAGGGGAAGTGAGAAAACAAGCCACCAGATTCAGGACTTGAACTGTGGTTGACCATGTGGGAGTGTCCAACACCTTAACTACCATGCCACCTGTCCCAATATAATCATTCTTTTAAAAAAAAATTGGGAAGAGGAGTCTAATGAGTCGATTAACCTTGTAACTAAATGAACATGAGAAGACTATCGCTGACTTCACATTTGGACCAGGGTCAGTTACACGGGGACACCACACCGCAGGTTCTTTGTCAAAGAGAAAACTGATGCCCAAAGTCAAGGAAATGACATGTTATATTTATCATCACCTGATAAAGCACCTCCACAACGCAGACAACCAACCCCCTGCAGGAGATTACTCCAAAAGGCCAGGTCTCAGGTGTGGGAAGCAGAGGGCTTGTGCCCCATTCCTCTGGAGAGACACCCAGTTGGATAATGCCAAAGCTTGTCCCTAGGACACCAGAGCTTGTTGTTAACCTGTGTGTGTGGCTGACTACACTTTTGATTTTTTTCTTTATGGCATATGTGGTTCAAAAACTGTAAAATAAAAGACAAGTGTTAGATTTAGATGTTCTTATTCTAAACACAGGCTATTTGATATCATAAATGTATTCCATTTGAAAGGATCGAATACATTCAGAGACGCTATCATTTATTATTTCAAGTCTCTGTTAACTTGTTTGAATTGCATGTAGACATTTTTTCCCATATCTAATGAAAAAAATTTTGATTGTAAAATTTCTTCTTTATAGCTGGAGATGTTTCTTAAAATGTACAGTGAAATAATAAAGAGTAAGCCTGTTAAGCCTGAAGTACAAAGAGAGAGAGAGGAAGCAACCATCAGGGTCATCAGACCCACTGGCTATTCCAACCTTCCCTCCTATGAGCTGTGTCTCCTTCAGAAAACACCCTTACTCAGAGGTGGTAAAACACAATGTTCTGAGAGGCTGACCCACATGGGAAGGTTCTGGGTTCAAGTTTGGAGACCTGTCTGACTAAGCTGCTCACACCTATGCCTATGGTCTCTTGGCTGGTTGAGTCTGGGGGTGGATCATTTGTCAAGGCTCTGTGAGGTTGCTGTATGTCTGACTCTCTCCCTCATGGAAGAAATAAAAGAAAACCCATGTGAACCTCACGTGACCTCTCCTCTAGGTGCCTTCCTCACACCTAGGAGGATCTTCTGGGGCAACCATGACCTCTCACCTAACCCAAACATTCAGCACTAGCTGGGAGCCTTCCCCATCCCAAGCTCCTTTCTCTGCTCTCTTGATACCATATATGAGGACTGTAGTGAGCATCTCCTAGAGGGGAAAGGAAAAAAAAGTGAGTCTTCAGGAGAATATGGGAGAAAAGCTAAGACTCAACTTGATCCCACTGTAACATCACCACCTGCTACCAGTGTTCCCAGAAACTGTGTTCAGAGCCGTCTACATCTGACGACTTGGTACCTGACAAGAGCCCTTGGTACATGACAAGAGCCCTGAAGGTGAGAGTGTTTCATTTATTCATTCAATACATACACCTTTTAATTATTCCATAGAAGGTGTGTGCACTTGCCAGTGACAGTGAAAGGGAGACAACATGAAAACATCCCCCTACAGGTTATAGTCAGGCCACAATCCTTTCTCCTCCATTTCTCTATCCTGCAGGGATTTGGGGCAAACATACACAGTCCCCTGGAATCACCCCTGCCACCTCTAGGCTAGGTTCACCCTCCTGACTTGGCTGCCTTTTGACTTAGAGCTGATGGCCAAGACCCATGTCACCTCAAGGGCCAGCCAAAGTGGTTCCAACTTCTGGGACAGGGACTCAGCATGTCTTGTGGCCTGATTGTGTCTCTTGGGTTTCAGGGCTTGCCTCCCATGCACTCATGGAAGAATGATTATGACATTGAGATGCTGTTTCTGGATCTCCAAAGAACTGGTGCCAATGCCCCTTTGACCACACAACCTGGCAACCCGAGGTTGAGAGGTCTGTTTATCTGGTGGGTCTGCTAGGACTGACTTCAGAACCAGCTGGGTTATGTCCACACACAGCTGTTGAACATTGAAGGCAGGATTGGAATTTTCTAGCAGTCCCTACATGCACCTATGGCACTGGCATTAAAGCAGTGTTTGGTGCTAACAAGGCCACACATAGGAAGGGATGATGTGAGAGTTGCCCCCAGGTCTTTCCGTGTGTCTGGAGGCTGATAAAGGAGCGAAGAGCCTGGAGGGTGGAATGGAGAGCGAATAAGTGGGCGGAGCATGTTGGGATGAGTTGAGTTTGAGGTGACACGAGACGTTTGGGATATGGTCTGGGTGGTGTAGAGCATGAAATATGGTGTTAAGTTTTGAACACATGTGGTGACTGGAGAGAGGGAGAAAGAGAGGGAAATGCAAGTGAGAAAGCCTCCCTCTCCCCTCTGGGGAATGGTGTGGGATCCATGAGTTGTGGTGCATTATGGTATGGGTGGTTTTGGAGGCCTGGAGACACAGTAGGTGTGTGAAAAAAGAAGGGAAGGAAAGAGAAAAAAAAAAAGGAATGCAAAACAATAGTTGAGACTCACACCCCTGTAGCTGACCATATGGGATGCAGCCCCCTTAACCTTTACACTGCCTGAAGACATGCTGCCAAGGTTTTTTTTTTTAGCCTTCTTGATAATCAAATACTGACATCAGTCACAAATATGTGGAAGTGCTTCAACTCAGCCTGAAGAACATGGGATTCTCAAGGATTTCTGACATGCTATTGACCTCACTCAAAGCTCTTCTCCTGTGCTCCTTACTGCTTGCATTTTATGAATCAAACGATGAATTTACAAGTCTATTTCCTTGTGAAATAGATACCTAATGCTGGCCAAGTTAGTTGCATTGGCCTAGAACCATGCCTTGGAAACCCAGATTAGATTTACAGATGATCAGGGTGGAAACACACTGGTCATTCTGGTTCCACCACAGCCCTGCTCCTCTTCACCAGAGTCTCCGGGGTCGATGAGTCAATGATAAGCACAGGGCACTAGTCCGTACAGACAGTTTGGCTCTGGGTCACCATCTCTGTGGACATTATTTTATTTATTTAGAGAGATTTTTGCTATAGGGCACTGTGCTCTCCTGTAAAACCAAGGTGCTGGACCAAGAGGTTTTTGTTTTGTTTGAACAATTATTTTTCCACATAAGGTCTTGTGTTGCCCAGGTGGTAGGGAACAACAGAAACTCCATGCCTCCAGAACACATGGATGTATAGACTGAATGCATGAGTGAATGCTTGCTTAAGGAATTTGGGACAAACACTGAGCTCATACTTTCCTGCTTGCAAACAACAGGAAGTTATTTGCTGAATGTGTTATCTGAGGGTCAGTGTTTTTCAAATTCTAAAGATCATCTGACAATACCTTTTACAACTGAAGTGAACAGTTATAAAAAGGAAATAACCCTGCTCTTGTCTTTTCTATAAAACCACATGCTCCTTCCTCTTTCTAATAAATACAGAGGATTAGGGACTCAGGAGGCTCATACCTCATATGATCTCTCCCTCACCCTTTTGACTCAGATCTGTGTCTTATCCCCTGCGTTTTAGATGACTCTCTGTGGGCAGAAGAGGTATACACCCAGGGAAGGCTTAAACTTGGGAAGTTCCTGCCTCAGTCTCTGGAGAAGCTGAAGCGTATAGGGACACTCCGATAGGACTGGTTAAAGAGTTGTTCTGGGGGCTGGCAGGTGGTGTGGTGGTTAAGGGTGATGGACAGCCATGAGTGCTGGACTCCCACGTGGCCGACCAGTTTGAGTCCTGGACCTGGTGGCTCCTAGACCTGGCATCTTGCTTTCTCACTTTCCCTCTCTCTCACGTTCTCTCTCTCTCTCTCTTTCTGGTCAAATTAAAAATAAATAAGTAAATAAAGTTAAATAATTTTTTAAAAGAAAATTTAAAAAAGAGAGTTGTTCAGAACACAAAGGCACATAGACTACAACAGTATGTTCCAAAAGAGAGTGAGACAACAAGAGGGAAGAGGTCTGCCCTGTCCCTGGGTTGGTTTCTGTGATTCTACAGTTCACTTTTTCTCATAGGGTTATTGTCCTTTAGTACCTGCATTCTGCAGGCCTGCTCCAGAGGGCTGAGGAGCAGGAAGCTATATGAGAAGGGAGGAGGAGAGTGGATGGAAGACAGGAGTGGAATGGGATAACAGACATAAGAGGAGGGATGATTGGGAGAGGTGCAGGTGGCAAAAGGTAAATAGGTTGGTCTTGAACTCTCTTCCTCACTCCCCTGCATCTACCTCTTTGCCACACCATGTGGAGCCTAGAGAGATTCCCTCCAGCAACTCTGAACCATTCCTGCCCCTCTGCCTGGCCTCCTGCAACCTCCTCTCAGGCATGGTAGAAGGGTCCAGGAGAGGGAAGTATTTCATTGTTGCCCTCTCCATCAGTCCAGGCAGGCATGGTGGTGGGCATGGTAAGAAAAAGTCCAGGCAGGCATGGTGTTGGGCATGTAGGAGAAAGAACTTTCCACAAGATTAGGAAAGGTCGAGTGCCAGGCCTGGGAGAGGTGCCTGGGAGAGAGGGTGGAAAGCTGTCCAGCGTGTTAGGAGCCTTTGTCTCTGAGTCAGTATGTTCTTTCTGCACAGCAGTCCTGCTCCTCTTCACCGGGGTCTCCATAGTCCGGGAGTTGATGATAAGGACAGGGCACTGACCTCGCAGGGCTGCACTCCCTCCAGCTATGGGAGTGACTGCAGGTTCTGGTTCTCCGGGTCGGCCAGTACCATCCTGGTGTGGAGTAGCTCTCCTCCACTTCTGACAACTCCACCTGTCCCTGGTGGTCTTCTGCGAACCCCGAAACGTGGTCCCCAGCACGCCTGCTCCAAACTACTGCCTCTCCACCCTCCTGTTGCCGCAGACCTCTTCTGAGAAGGCAAAGTAGCAAAGTGGCAGAAATCCGCGGGATTTCCCCCTACTTATCACCGACGCCTTTAATTCAAATTCTCTTCAACCAGGACACCATTCATCTCCGCGGCCGCACCATGCCACACGCCACTAGAAGGCCCCGCACCAGGCCAAGCTTCCCTTGTCTCCACCGACGACTCTTCTTCGATTCTTAGCTTTACCTCCAGGCCCACTGAAGGCGCGGCCCCGGCTTCCTGCAGCAGGGGCTCAGCGGGTCTTAGGGCTCTGGTATATACAGTTGTTTTCCATGCCTTTTCTCCCCTCATTTTATTGCTTCACTAAAGACCTTAATTAATTTAAAGACTTTTAATAGCAAGCACAGCTGATATATAAATATTTATGGACACATGTCTGACTTTAGGCATAAACCTCAGTGAGTAAAGAGAACATACTATAAAGTAGTACCTCGCTAGGACTATATAGCTTACTGCAGTCATTAAATAGGTATTCATAGGTATTGGATTGCCCGCCAAACTCTGCCCGGCCTCCCGGAGTCGAGCTCGGAGCTGCTTCCTGCTGCTGTCATGGTTCGTCCGCTAGATTGCATCGTCGCTGTGTCCCAGAACATGGGCATCGGCAAGAACCGGGACTTGCCCTGGCCTCCGCTCAGGAATGAACTTAATTATTTCCAGAGAATGACCACAACCTCTTCAGTAGAAGGTAAACAAAATATCGTGATTATGGGTAGGAAGACCTGGTTTTCCATTCCTGAAAAGAATCGGCCTTTAAAAGACAGAATTAATTTGTTCTCAGTAGAGAACTCAAGGAACCTCCACGAGGAGCTCACTTTCTTGCCAAGAGTCTGGATGATGCCCTAAAACTTATTGAGCAACCAGAATTAGCTAATCAAGTGGACATGGTTTGGATAGTGGGAGGTTGTTCTGTTTATAAGGAAGCCATGAACCAGCCAGGCCATCTTAAACTGTTCGTGACAAGGATCATGCAGGATTTTGAAAGTGATACCTTTTTTCCAGAAATTGATTTGGAGAAATATAAACTTCTCCCAGAATACCCAGGTGTTCTCTCTGATGTAAGGAGGAGAAAGGCATTAAGTATAAGTCTGAAGTGTATGAAAAGAACGACTGATGGGAATGTGTTTTCAAGCTGTTTCCCCTCCTCTGAAAAAGTGTATATTTTTATATAAGAAAAAAAGGCTTTTGTTGACTTCAGATCTAGGGATAATAATTTCTAAGCAGTATGCTTTTATTCCCATTAATGTTAAATAGACTATATCAGATACCACTTGTGCCATAACTGTCACAGCGTCTTGCCATTGCTGTCTCGGTGCTTCTGCCCCACAGCTGAGTCCACGCACCTGCTTAGGGTAGCCCACGGTGGAGAGTCCCTGGGTAGCATGAGTTGACATGACACCACGGGCCAATAGAGACAGAAGCTAGATAGATTAATTCTGGAGCAGAAAAACAGAAAAGCTAGAACTCAGATTTGAAAAAAATTAGATCAAAGTAGGAGCTGTGAATATTCTGTGTACATCACATGCTAAGTAAAGTTCTGCTCACTGAATCTTACAGAAACTTAGAAGATGGCAGCGGGTGCCTACAGGGGCTGAAAGACTCACTACAGGCAGACCAGCTTGAAATCTGAAAGTCCAGTCCTTTCTTGAATTTATTTTAAAAGGAAGTTATAAATATGTCCAGGGACAAATGTAACTTTTTCTAAAAATGGCTTTCTCACTTTCCCTCTCTCTCTCTCTCTTGCTCTGTCCCTCTCTGGTCAAGTTAAATAAGTAAATAAATAAAGTTAATTAATTCTTTGAAAAATAGGTATTTAATACATTTTTTGATTTCTAAAAACATTTTAGTTTTAATAGATCAAAATTTTAAAATGTTAAGAGAAATTTGCTTAAAACTTAAAGCCAGGAAAAAGGTCAGTTAGTTCAATTAGTAGGTAGATGAACCTATCAACAGTCCAAGAGAAGACAAAAATCCATAAATGTGGAAATCAAAGCATTGAAGAAAATCAGTAGTGTTTTAGTCTAAAGTTAAAAAATTCTATCTCACTAGTCCAGACTCACGTAATTAATCTTTCGTCTATTGAATTTGCAGTATTCTGTGGTCTGATCTTTCCATTTAAACTCTGGAACTTAACATTCAACTCCAGACTTTTCCCCACCATTAGTTTGGCCATTCTCTTGGTTGTTTCTTGCACTCTTATTTCTGTGTGTCTGACTTTAGTTTTCCTGCTATAGTACTCCCTTCAGCACTTCTTGGAGAACTGGTCTGGTGTTGGTAAATTCTTTCAGGTTTTGTTTACCTGAGAATGTTTTTGTCTTTTTTTCCCATATGAAAGATATTCTTGCTGGGTATATTCTTGGTTGAAATTTTTCCACTTAACACTTAGATTGTATTTTCCATTCTTTCCCTGCTTGCATTGTTTCCAACGAGAGGTCTGACAGCCTTATGGGAGATCCTTTGAAAGTAACTTGACATTCCTCTCTTGCCAATTTTAGTATCTTGTCTCTGTCTGTGGTTTTGGTCAACCTGGCTATAAAGTGCATCCGGGAAGATCTTCTTGGGTTGATTCTATGTGGGGTCCCTTTGTTTTGCTTGGGTTTGGATCTATGAATGCCTTTCTAGGTTTGAAAAGTTTTCTTCTAGGATTTCATGGAATAGATTATCAATGCCCTTATTAGTTTCTTCACTTTCTGGGATACCAGTGATCTGGATGTTTGAACATTTAATGTTATCTCGTATTACTCATATGTTATTCTCATTTTTGGGGGGGTTATTTTCTCTTTTTGGTGAATTTTTCTAGGTCAGAGGTTTTATCTTCTTTTTTTTTTTTTCCCAAAATTTATTCATTTATTCATTCATTCATTTTAACTTGACCAGAGAGAGAGAGAGAGAGAAGTGAGAAAGCAAGCCACAAGGTCCAGGACTTGAGCAGTGGTCAGCCATGTGGGAGTGTCCACCACCTTAACCACCACACCCGCCACCTGCTGGTCCCCAGAGGTTCTATCTTCATCTGAGATTCAGCTTTCTGCATGATCTAATCTGCTTTTGATACTTTCAAGGGAAAATTTCATTTCCTCTATTACAGCCTTCATCTCTAACAATTTCGTTTTTTTTTATTTTTTATGATGTGTGTCTTCTCTTTCAAATCCTGCAAGAACTTCCTGACCTCACCCCCTGGAACTTGGTATCTCTTTTCTCCTGTATCTTCTGGAGTTTGTTGTCTCTATTCTTTTGCATCTCTGTTAGCTTTTTCACTATGAATATTTAAAATTCTTTACCTGACATTTCCATGAATGCCTTTGTAGTCTTCGTGGAGGAAGAGAAGTTATTCTTTTTCTTTAGAAAAGAGGTATTTTCTTGGTTTCTCATATTTCTTGTGCCTCTGTGGTGGTTTCTGGTCATCTAATGAGTTATACGTTTTTTGCTATTTTTTGGTGTTAAATCTGAGCATTCAGAAGAACGCAGAAGGAGGTAACATGTAGTCTGTAAACAGTATCGTTTTTCTCCCTTTGCACAGCTGATTCAATGAAAATTGAGGATTAATCTGACCCTAAAAGTACTCAGATATTTGGCTACTGAACACTTAGACCTGTCGAGAAAAACAGTATGTGGAGACTGATCAGAAAAGTGAGAAAGGTAAAAAGAAAAGGAATAAGAATAGAGAAAATAATCAAAGAAGATTTAAAAGAAGACAAAATAAGCAAAAGAGAAGAAAAATATTTTTGTCAAAAATTGAAAACCGTTCTGGCACGGCCGAATGAGGCCGCTCCGAACTCAAAATATAGATGGCTGCTGATTGGCTTATCCTATGGGGGTGAGGAAAAGAATTAGAACGACAAAAGAAAGAAAAAGACAAAAGAGCAGAAGAGAGCTTAAGTTTAAAATTAAAAAAAAAAAAATGTACTTCGGGAGCAGGAGGGTGAAGTCTGGGCAGAGGGTCTTCGGTGGTCGAAATTCGCTTTAGTTTTGAGCGTGTGTGGTGGCTGGAGAAAGAGAACAAGTGAGAAAGGCCCCGGGCTACAAAAGTTGTGGTGCATTGTAGTGTGGGAAGTTTCGTACCACCAAGAGAAACAGTAAACGGGTGGAAGGAAAAATTAAAGAGCGCGGGGGGGAAGGGAGAAAAAAACATTGTCCAGGACTCGAACCGCAGTCAGCCATGTGGGAATCCAGATGCCTTAACCTTCACGCCACCTGCGGGCGCGGCGAAAAGGCCTTCATAAGGCTTCTTGAACATTTCGCTCTGCCATTAGTGCATACAACCCAGAAATGTTTCAACCATTCCACAAGAAAGTTGGTGCCGTGTAACTGTCGTCAGTTCCCCCTTCATCCACACTGAATCCCGTCCAGAGACCAAGAGGCCTGTGTTTCGACGGTGCATCCGCGGGAGTCGGTTTCTGACCCGGCTGGAGTTATGTCAGCGCTTGGCACTCGAACATCGCAGGCGGGACTGGGATTTTCCAGTGGTCCCTGCACTGACGCAGTGTTCGGTGCTTAGCAGACCACGGACGGGAAGGAGCGATGTGAGACTTGCCGCAGTCGTTCCATATGTCTTGGGGCTGCTGAAGGAGCGAAGAGCCTGGAGGGCGGAATGGAGAGAGGTGGGCAAGGCGTGTTTCGATGAACTGTTTGAGGCTGACACATAATGTTTGGTTTGAGCTTTGAGCAGTGTAGAGCATGAAGCTTGTTAATTTTTAAGTGCTCGTGGTGACTGGAGAGGGAGGGAGAGAGATTAAATAAGACAGTCTTCGCCCACTCCCGCGCCGGGGGCATGGAACGGACTCCCCGCGTTGTAGTGCACTGTGGCGTGTGTAGTTCTAAAGGCCTGGAGACAGTTAAGTATGGAGGGGGAAAAAGTAAACCAAAAAGTGTCGCTGAGACTCGAACCATGTAGTCGACCACGTAGGACCCAGTTGGCTTAACCTTCACGCCACCTGCGGGCGCGGGAGAAAGCTCGTTTTCGCCCTACTTGAAGATGGAATACTGACATCAACTGTAGATCTATGGAAATACTGGAGCTGTGTTCCATTGCCCTATGATTTTTGTCCTGCATGCACACACAACAGGTATGTGAGCAAGAAAAAAGAGGAAAGCCCAAGACACTGTAGGTGCTAAGAAGCAAAAAAAAAAAAGGAAAAACTACTGAGACTTGAACCGTGGTCGATTAGCCATGTGGGAATCCAGCGCCTTAACCTTCACGCCACCTGCGGACGCAGTAACCTAGCCTTCTGTAGCTTCTTTAAAGGTTAAGTACTGACATCAGACATTCCCGGAAGTGCTGCCGCCTAGCTCCGGCAACACTCGATTCTCACGCATCCCCGACAGCCTAGTCACCTCACTGCCTGCCCCTCTTCTCCGGTCTTCCTTGATGCTCACATTTTATGGATCCCGCCATTCATTTACAACTATGCTCCCTTGCCAAACGCCTCACTTGGCCAAGCTTGCTTCCATCGGATCAACATCGTGCCTTGTCCTTCTAGCGGACACCACATTGGGCATACAGAACGTCAGGGCGCAAGCGCATTGCTTATTCTCTCACGCTGGAGCTGGAGTCCCACGCTCACAGCTAAGTCTCAGCTTCAACACTCTCGCCACTCCACTTCAGTAAAAAAAGTCATAGGCAAGACCAGCATGTGGCCTAGTGGTTTAGGCACCGGACTCCCGCTTGGCTAACGGTGGCGCGAGCACCAGACCTGGAGGCTCGCTTTCTCTCTGGCGGCTTGCTTTTTCACTTTTTCTTTCTCTCTTTGGTGAGCATGTGTACCCTATAGCAAAATTTAAAAATAATAATGACAATAAATAAAATAAAAAAAATTTTTTTATAGTCCCAGAGAAGAACTTTGGGGGCATAGGGGGGAGGGGAGAATATAGATTGGATCACATACGAGGGAACTTCCGAAAGTTCAGAGAATTCAAGTTTGAGTTTATTTTGGTACATAAAATTTTGAAATGCACACGTAGTTGTTCAGTAATCCGTCTTGCCTGTTCATTTATGGAACATCTCTTATATTTGGAGTTTGGATCACATTGTCAGCTCTTTGCAGCCTCCCAGTTTTCAGAGGTTGATCCACGGGAGATAAGCAGAAAATTGGTTTCTAATTGCACTGTTATTACTGATGAAGATGTTTGTGAAATGTGGCTTTCGTTTTTGTGATCAAATGGGTCTTTCTTTATTTCTTTCTCTCTTTTTTTTTTTTTAACCCCTTTCTTTATTTCTTTCTCTCTTTTTTTTTTAAACTTATATAGAGGTTATGCACTCACCTGAGACAAGAAAGGGAGAAAGAAGGATAAAGTGAATGGGACACCCAGTGGTGTTGGTCATGCTTCAAGTGGTGTTTCCATTTCTCCTCTCAAAATTTGGGGCTGGTAAACCAGTACAGGTTTTGCTGCCTGGTTGGCCAGGTGGAATCCAGCCTATTATTGACCCTGCCAGTAACTAGCCCTAGACACACTTCTAAGTTTGGAATACCTATTTAATTTTACTAAAAACTGAAGGATAGGAACCATTATTTTATTATTATTATTATTATTATTACTTGTTTTAGAAATTTTTTTTTCCCTATAAGGTGTGTGTGCTTGCTGGAGATTGGAGAGACAGAAAGGGAAAAATCACGCAACCCCCCCCAGGGGCGGGGGGGTGCTCGGATGGCCATGTCACAGTCCCTTGTCCTCCATTCTCCTCTCGGGATCTTGGGCAAGCATGTACACACACCTGGTATGAGTTTTAAGCCACTGGGTCTGGGATATCAAACCAAGGTTGACTCTGTGGGAGTCCAGTGACATAACCATTTATGCCATCTTCTGGTCTCAGGACCATTATTTGCATTACTTTATGGAAAAGAAAACTGAAGCATAGGTTAGACAACTTGTCCTAGGTAATAGAGAAATAATTGATAGAGACTAAATTGAACGCCAAAACTCCATAGAGAAATAATTGATAGAGACTAAATTGAACTCCAAAACTCCAAATACTTTTTTTTTTTTTGAGACAGAGATTTTACTCACCAGAGAGACAGAAAGGGAGAAATCACTCCCTGGGGGGATGGTCTTGCTCCTCCATTCTCCTCCTGGGATTTTGGACACACCCACACATGCGCCTGGCATGTTTCAAGCCACTGGGTCCAGGACTGGAACTGCTGCCACGTGGGAGTCAAGCGACGCAACCATTATGCCATCATCTGCTGGTCCCCGAAGTCCAAAAACTCTTAACTACTTTGCTATTAAGTGGTTATGGTTAATAGTTATTAAACTATACAACCCTTTCTTTGACATTTACTCCAGACCATCCAATAAAGTGCTTGACATACATTACCTACTGGAATACTCCCAATAATACTATGGATATGCTAGATGGTATCACCTCATTTTACAGATGGGGACAATGAGGCTCAAAGAGGTGATATGACTTGCTCAGGGTTGTGCAGATGGTGAGTGGTGAGGTTTCTCAGCTTTGTGGAGGCTGGTCTCCCCACCCTGGGAATCCCAAACTGAGCATTTCACCAAGCCATGCAGGGTCCTCTGAGCTGTGGACTCTCTGTATCCCAGGACCTCAGAGTTCCACTTCTTTTCTCTGGAGTATCCTGTGCTGGACTGAGGACAGGTTCAGTCTCTGGGAGAATGTCCAGAAGGCCTTGGGTTCTGTCAGCAATGTTGGCCCCTGAAGCTGGGGCTGAGAGAGGTGAGAAGGCAATAAACAGGAAGAGACGGATGGTGGTAAGGGCTGGACACTGGGAGGTGAGTGAGCTCCCTTTACCCAGATCATTGATCTACGCACCAGTGCAACCCAGAGGTGAGGGGCATGAAGCAGACAGAAAAGCTGATCGACCTTACCCAAAGGCTGCAATTTCACAAAATGAAGGTTAGTTCCTGCCCAGACTCCTCACAGTGCTAAGAAGTCAGAATCCAGAACCTGCTCTTTTTTGTAGGCTCTGACCCTGCTCTTGTGGTCCAGGTACCTGAAATTGCAGGGGGAGCTGAGTAAGCTGGGGTACTGGAGGGGATCATGCTCTGACCTACCACCTGGGCTTCATTCCCCTCTATCTGGGGCTTTTTAGTGACCTGCTGCTCATCACCCAGCCCATGAGATGGGTCCTGGGGAGGGAGAGAACCCAGGCTCGGGTAGAGAGTATGCCTCTAGCTGGACCCCTGCTCTCTTTCTGTACAGCCTCTTCCCTGGGCAGTGGGCAGTGGTTATCAGTTCTGGACAATACCCTGATTCACGCCTAGCAGATTTCAGACCCATCTAGACCTCCTACATTCGGTCTTCCCCTTCTCAGCAACCACCTGGGCCTTCCCACCCACTGGCTACTATAAGCTTTGTCCCTGTGAGTTGTGTCTCCTTCAGAAACACACTTAGTGGGAGGGGGATTGGTAAAACACAATGGTTGGCAAGGATGACCCACACTGGGAGGTTCTAGGGTTGAGTTTGGAGACTTCCCTGAGTACAATGTTTGCATGTATACCTGTAATCCCTGGCTGGCTGAGGCAGGAGATGAATCATGGCATAAAGGATCTGTGGAGAATATTGTGTGTCTGATCTTTCCTGCATGGAAGAAATAAACTAAAAAAAAAAAAAGAAAAAGAAAACCCTCGTAAACCTCACTTGATCTTTGCCCTATGGGCCCTGTCTCACCTTCAGGTTATCTCCTGGGGTAATTGTGACTCTTCCCTCTATCCCCACCAGATTAGACATGCAGCATTGTCTCTGAGCCTTCCACCTAAGGCCTCCCTCCCTGCTCTCTGAACAACATATATGAGGACTGTGGCAAGCATCTCCTAGAGGGGGGAGGAAGGAAAAATGATTCTGTAGGAGTACATGAGGGAGAACTAAAATGGGCCTTGAGCTCATGTAACATCACCACCTCCTACCAGAGTGTTCCCAGGAAGTCTTTCAGAGCCGACTATACATGACAAGATTGAGGGACAAAGTCTAGAAGCCAAGGTTCCTACCAAGTCATTTTATAAGAGCCCTGAAGGTGAGAGAGTCTTTCATTTATCCATTCAATATTCTTTCTTTCTTTTTCCTTTTTTTTCCTGTAGAGGGTGTGTGTACTAGTCAGTGACGGAGAGAGGGCATAAATGCAAAAACACTCCACAGAGGGGCATGGTCCAAGCACAATCCTTACTCCTCTATTTCTCCATCAAGTTGGAACATGGGGCCCACATGCACATGCACCCAACAAGTTTTTCAGACCACCTGAAATTTGAGGCGTGATAGGCCATGCAGAATCTGGCTCCTCTAGCCACCAAGCCACAGACTGGC
>NW_006160005.1:173987-182321 GCF_000334495.1 Tupaia belangeri chinensis
TTCTGCCCCCTCTACCCACAAAGCCACAGACTGGCTCGTCAATTCATATTTGTTAAGTACCCCTGAAGTGTCTTTGGCTGCTCTACAAACTATGAGCAAAACAAACCAAGCTTCCTGCCCTGCTGGGGTGTCAAGGAAGCAGACGATAAAGAAAAAAAATGTGTGTTGTGTAAATTATTTACTAGGTCATTGGAAAAGTCATGACATATTTTCTACGCAAAGAAACACCCACAGAGTTTTTCACAATTCCATGGAAAGAACGAAAATGGAGCACAGTAGAGGAAGTCAGGAGTCCCAGGGTTGGGCAGATCTCCAATTTTAAATAGGAAGACTGAGGTGGAGCTCACTGAGAAGCAACATGTGAGGCTGATGGAAGCAAGCAATTCAGGCACATCTTTGGAGAAGAGTATTGCAGTGGGAAGCAACAGGCAGTGCAAGGGCCCTGGTGCCTAGTGTCTGACTGAAGATCTATAAGGAGGCCAGAGTGGCTAAAAGGGATAGGGAAAAGAGAGGGTGACGCGGTGAAGATCTATAAGGAGGCCAGAGTGGCTAGAGGGATCAAGAACAGAATGAGGTCATGGGGTGACAGGGTGCAGAACATATGGGACCTTGCCGATCCTGTAAGGACTCTGCTTCTTTCTCTGAGTGAGATGAGCAGCCATTGCAGGGCTGGGTCCATTATCAGTTTCAATCTGCTGTGGTTTGCCCATTGTGGCCAAAGTGGTCAGAAAGTGGGTGATAATATGTGCTGTGGTTTCTCCAGGTAGAGGGATGGCTACAGTAAGCCCAGAGAAAGTGGACTGAGACATGAACATATTTCAATTTACCAAAAGAGGATATATGGGTAACATCAGTTTGCCAAACAGAATTTGGATTTAATCCTCATGGTTGACCCCAGGAGGCTGGGAAATTGTAGTAAGTAATTGGCAGTCTGGATATGCTGTTATGATAGCCTTAGCTTGGATTTTGGTGAGGTGAAATTGTTTTTGTAATGGCCAGTAATTTTTTCCCTTTTACTTATTTACTTATTTTTAAATAATTATTTATTTTCATTTTATTAATTATTATTATTTAATTTACTATAGGGTATGTGTGTTCACCAGAGGAGAGATAGAAAGAGAGAAAGTAAGAAAGCAAGCCACTAGGTCTGGAACTCAAACCACAGTCAGCCATGTAGGACTCCAGTCTCTCAACCAACATGCCATCTGCTGGCCCCTATACTTGGTAACTTCAATAAAAGAAATAATGAGAGGACTTAGCATGTTGGAAAGATAATGTCTGTGTGTATGTTACAAAGGAGTCAGTGATATTATTTCCTTCAGTGAGGAGGTCAGACAAATTGGAGTGTGATTGGATATGAGTAACATATAAAGGAGGGGTTCTATAATAGATTGAAGGAGAGATTGAAGGGTAATGAACAATTGTAAGAGAGTTTTGTTCTTAATATCTTTTATAGAAGCTTGTTCTAAATTTTGTAGTGTGAAAACAACAATGTTTATAGGTTGATCGGAAAATTGCCTTAAGGCAAGAATAGTTGTGCCTAATTCTACTTGCTGGGTGGTAGAGAAACTGGTTTGTGTAAGAGAGTGCCAATGAACTGTTTTCCAAGTTCTAGCTGCTTTAATTGTTACTCCTGAGACATTAAGAAAATTAGTCAAAGCCTTACATAGTGGACAAGTGCTAACAATGTTAGGCAATGTAATATGAAGTATGGGTAATTGTTGTAAAAGTTTATCAGAGGGGAGGGAGAACTCCAAATGCCCCATGAAGTCAGCAAAAGCTACTTTAAATCAAGAGTTTGGAAATACATTTTCAAATAACTCTTGTAATTCCAGGAATTATAAGCGAATAATGTCAAGACTATTACTTGTAAATTGAATAGTCTGATGGCGACCTTGACTGACTAAAGAGACCAGGCTAGTAATATAGGGAGTAATTGTATGTTTTTGAGCGTTTGATTGGAAAACCCATTTGCTATAATAAAAGGAAGGAGTTAATTGTCCTATAGACCTGTGGGACTATGTATAGTGGGAAACAAAAAAGACAAATGGGAGAGTATAAAACTATTCCATTTAGGTATCTATTTTTTTTTTTTTTGAGAGAGGTTTTTGCTATAGGGTACGTGCGCTTTCCAGAAAGCCAGAGGGACAGAGAGACAGAGAGGTTTTTGCTATAGGGTACGTGCGCTTTCCAGACAGACAGAGAGACAGAGAGACAGAAAGACAGAGAGACAGAAAGCGAGAAATCACCCCCCCCCCAGGGGGGATAGCCTTTAATCCCTTCTCCTCCATTCTCCTCTCCGGATCTTGGGCATGCACGCACACGTGCCCAGCGTGAGTTTAAGTCACCGGGTCGGGGACTTGAACCATGGTCAACTACATGGGTGTCCAGCGACATAGCCATTACGCCAACTGCTGGTCCTTAGATATCTATTTTTGATGGCTTGTTCAATCAATATTAATTCTGATTTTGCCTGTGGAGAGAGTGAACAGGATGAAGTAAGATCAGTTATCTCCTTTAAATGTATTGGAAAGGTGAGAAAGCTGACAAGTGGCAGAACCAAACAAAAGTCAGATCCAATTTATGGCTCCCAGAAATTTTACTTTTTATTTAATGTTCTAATAGAATGAGGGTTAAGAATTATTGTTTGTTGGGGGTAGCAAGTGACATGATGGTTTAGATGCTGGATTCCCAGATGGCCTACCTACCTAGTTTGGGTTGACCAATGGTAGAGAATTAAAGGGAAGAGGCTTCTACACAGTCTTAGAGCTATTAATGCACTTATTCAACCAATGGGGCCTTTACAATTAGGCATTCCCAATCCAGCTTGTGTCCTGGAAGACTGGCCCCTTATTGTTATTGATCTGAAAGACTATTTTTCCACCATACCTCTGGCAAAACAAGGTAAAGAAAAATTTGTTTCTAGTATTCCTGTCATGAATAATGTCTCCAGCAGAGAGATACCAATGGAAAGTTTTTGCCACAGAAAATGTTAAATAGTCCAACTATTTCTCTTTTCTTTCTTTCTTTCTTCCTTTCTTTCTTTTTTTCTTTTTCTTTCTTTCTTTTTGAGGTTTTTGCTATAAGATGTGTGCACTAACCAGAAAGACAGAGAGACAGAAAGTGAGAAATCACAGTCTGGGGAGATGGCCATGCCGCAATCTCTTCTCCATTCTCCTCTCGGGATCTTGGGCATGCACACACATGCGTCTGGCATGAGTTTAAGCCACTGGGTCCGGGACTCAAACCACGGTGGACTACATAGGAGTCCAACAACATCGACGTTATGCCATCTGCTGGTCCCCTATTTGCCAATATTATGTACACCAGGGCCAGCAGACAGTATAGTGGTTACATAGCTAGACTGCTATGTGGCCGATTAAGGTTTGAGTTCCAAACCCCGTGACTTGAAAATCATGCCTGGCATGCCTGCATTGGTGCCCAAGATCTGGGAAGGAGAATGGAGGAGAAAGGATTGAGGCATGGTCATCCCCCTGGGAGGTGATTTCTTATCTTCCCTCTCACTGTGTCTGTCCCTACCTCTCTCCCTGGCAAGCACACACACCCTAAGGCAGCAACAACAAAAAGAATATTATGGGGGATCAGCAGTTAGCGTAAGGGCTATGTCTCTGGAGTCCCACGTAGTCGACCGCAGTTTGCGTCCAGAACCCGGTGGCTTAAGACTCACGCCGGGTGCATGTGCGTGCGTGCCCAAGATCCCAAGAGGAGAATGGAGGAGAAGGGATTGCTGCGTGGCCATCCCCCGGGGGGGTGATTTCTTGCTTTCTGTCTCTCTGTCTCTCTCTCTCTCTGTATGGCGAGCGCACACGCCCTATAGCAAAAACCTCTCCAAAAAAAAAAGAGTATTATGCACATTAAGAGCTTCTCCCTACTCAACAATTTTTTATAGAATTACCCTTCATTGTGATAAAATATCTTGCCTCGATAAGTTAAGAGGCATGGCCATGAGGCCAGCAGATGGCATGGTGGTTAAGAGAAATGAGCTTTCTCATGGCTAGCTGTGGGTTTGAGTCCTGGACCTGGTGATTTGCTTTCTTTTTTCTCTCTCTCTCTCTCTTACATACACATTCACACACACACACACAGACACACACAGACGCACACAGTCCCTTGCTGGTAAAATTAAAATAAATAATTAATAAATAAATAAAGTTAAAATAAAAATAATAACTCGTTAAAAAACATAGGTATGGCCATAAGGTAGGGGCAAATATGTGATATTTGTCCCCCAGGCCCTATGCATCAAAGCTTAGATGTGGCTTGTAAAGGCAGTTTGTAAAGGTATTTGTGTCCCTCCTATTCCTGTACCTGTATGATGGTCTGATGTTACCTTCCAATCTGGTGGCCATTATGTTGGTGAAGTAATTGTGACAACAGCTCCGGTGTCTAATATCATTAGGAATTGGTTGTTATTACTCCTTTTTCTTAAAGGTTTATTCCCGTTAATGGTGGTTTGCCAGAAAATATCTTCATTTCCTGAGCTACCAAAACTATTATTTCCTCTGTTAAATTGGAAGGATTAAGGAACTGTATAGGGGAGTAGATTAAGTATGTGATTCTTGTTCCAAGTGGAACAACGTGTAAACGTTTAACTTCTAGTATAACTTTGATTTCACCTGTGTGGTCTGAATCAACAACTCCAGAAAGGACATGAATTCCTTTGAGAATGGTGATGGATCTTCCTATAGGAGTCCAACGTATTCTTTAGGTAGAGGGCCTTACATTCCAGTGTCAATCAAATGGGTTCTCCTAGCTCAATTAGGACTAATTCTGTAGTGTTGGAGAGATCCAATCTGGTGCTGCCATTGGTGGTGGCTAGGAAATGGGAGGCTGTTCTCAGGTAGGATGAGAGTAAAAAGTATCCCTGTTGAAGGAAGTTGCTGATTGTGTTGGTTGTCCCTCTGATTTGGCTCAGGGAAGCTCACACCCGGTTTCCCATATCCCTGCAATGGGTTGCCAGACACACCAAATTTAGAATAGCATTGATTTGCCCTCTGATGTCCCTTCTCACATTTTGGGCAGTCCTTGGAGGGGACTGTGTTTTTGGTATTATTTTGTATTTGGCAATCCTCTTGAAAATCTCCAGTCTTCCCATATTTAAAACATTTTCGGGAGTGTTGAGGGTTTCTTAAGAGAATTATTTTGTTTTAACTTTACTTATTTACTTTTAAACTTTATTTAATTTTAATGTGACCAAAGAGGGACAGTGAGTGAGTGAGTGAGGAAGGGGAGAAGGTAAGCCATCGGGGACTCGGGCCACTATCAGCTATGTGGGAGTCCAACGTCCTTAACCACCACGCCACCTGCCGGCCCCAAGAAGTGCTGTGGTTTTAAAACCACAGAAACAACTGGGTGGGCTTCGTGGGTTTCTGAACCTACATCCTAACATTCTCTGACAAATTCTCCAACGCGTTTACCTTCTACTCTAATTCTTGAAGAATACTCTTGAAATCGCAATAGCCATTTACAATAGAAGACCATTTGTCGCAACTTTGTGAAGGGGGGAAAGAAAGGGAAAGCAAGATAACCGTTGAAACTCGAATCACGTAGTAGTTGGTCACGTGGGATGCAGACACTTTAACCTTCAAGCCACCTGCTGACACGCTGAATGGTTGCTTTTTGGCGTCCTTGAAGATAGGATGGTAACACCAGCTGCAAGTATCCGGAAGTGCTTCAGTTGTGGTTCCTTAATCTGAGAAGTTTTTTGTCCTGCACGCACACACAACAGGTATATGGACAAGGAAAAAAAAAGCCAGGAAGCCCAAGATACAGGGAGTGCCGTGAAGTTTTGTAAAGCAAAATACAAAACAACTGCTGAGACTTGAACCGCGGTCGTTAGCCATGTGGGAGTCCAGTGCCTTAACCTTCACGCCACCTGCTGACGCGACTGCTTTCCTTTCTGTAGCCTCCTTAAAGGCTTCGTAATGACATCAGCTGCACGTACCCGGAAGTGCCACAACTTGTGTTGATGACTGTTTTTCCCCCGAACAGCCTAGTCACCTCACTGCCTGCTCCTCCTCTCCTGTCTTCCTTGCCACTCACATTTTCTGGATCCCACCATTCATCTACAACTCTGCTTCCTTGGCAAAGACCTCACTTGACCAAACTTGCTTCAATCGGATCAGCATCATGCCTTTTCCTTTTAGTGAACACCGCATTGGGCATACAGCACATCAGGGTGCAAACACATTGATCGTACTCTCACGTTGGAGCTAGAGCCAAAGGCTCACAGCTAAGCCTCATAGCTTCAACACTCATTTGCCACCCGACTTCATTAAAAAAGTCTCAGGGAAGAACTAGGAGGGGGAGAGAGGGTAGATTGGATCACATACAGGGGAACTTCCAAAAGTTCAGAGAATTTAAGTGTGAGTTTATTTTGGTGCACACAATTTTGAAATCTAGGCATAATTGTGTAATAATCAGTCGTTTCCATGCATTTTTTAAAGATCTCTCATATTTAAAGATTGGATCACATGCTCAGCCCTTTGCAGCCCCCACCCCACCCAACAGAATATTAAGATTTCAGATGAATAGGAGCTAAGCTGATAGAAAAAATTGCTAACACCGTTGTTACTGATGAAGATGTTTGTATCATCTGGTTTTAATTCTGGTAATTTTTTTTTTCTCTTTGGTATAAGACACTGTGCTTACAGGAGACTGACAGTGAAAGGGAAAGTGAGAAATCACCCCCAGGAGTGGCCACACTGCAATCCCTTCTCCATTTTCCATTTCATTCTCCCTTCTCCCTCTCAGGGCTTGTCTCCCTCCAGTTATGAGGTAACTGTGGATGGTTCTCCAGGTAGGCGAGTACACGGCCAGGTTCACCATCATGGTGAACCTCTCCTCCACCTCTGACATCTCCACCTATCCCTGGTGGACACCCACAGCACTCCCCACCACCAACAACTGTGGTCCCCAGAACACCTACTCCAAACTATGGTCTCTACATCCTATAGCAGCCCCAGAGAGCCTCAGGCCAACATAGCAAAGTTGCTGAAGTCCCTGAGGTTTCCCTCTGATCTATTCTCCTGGGTGGGACTAGGCCAGGTCCTGACATCAGTTACACATACCCAAAACTGCTACAGTTAATCCACAAGAAAATTGGATTCTCACATGTTCCCAAATTGTTGTGGACAAGCACACACATGCTCTTTGCATGTTTTTCAAACTGCAGGGTCCAGGACTCCAACCAGGTGGCCAACCATGTGGGATCTAGCCATTTTAGCCACCATACCATGGGCTGACCCTCCAGTGTGTTTTTTCAAGCCACTGGGCTTGGGGCTTGAACCATGGTCACCCGTATGGGATCTGACTCCCCTAAGCACAAGGCTATGGGGCCCATCTCGCATTCCCAATTTTGAAAGGCATTCTCCTCATAAGAATTCCAGAGACAACTGAGGTCTAGAAGCCACTAAGATGGAGTTGACATGGGTGACTCAGATTTATTTTTCTATAACTCAAAAGGTCCTGCTTCCCAGGAACTTCCTGAACATGCCTGGCGCATATGTCTGTGATTCTGACTGGCTGAGATCAAGGGTGGATTGCAGAATGAAGATTCTGTTGGGATGGGGACTGGTAGTGTGGTGATTGAGGGCACTTGGACCTCCATATTGCCAACACTGATTTGAGCCCCAGACCAGGTGGCTTGCTTTCTCTCTCTCTTTCTCACTCTATCCCTCTCTGGTCAAATTAAAAATAAATAAAGTGAAATAAAATAATTCTTTAAATTAAAAAAAATATTTTATTAGGAGTGGCTGTCTATCTCTCGCTCATGGAAGAATAAATAACTTTTTTTTAAGGTAAATTACAAAAATCTTTTCAGATTCCATGATGCCTCTTAGGCCCTCTTCTCATCTTATGTCTGGTGCTGAGAAAAAAGAGGGGAAATAAAAAAGTAAAGAAATAAGGTCTACTTTCTTAGCCTAGTGGTTAAGGGACCCAGATCCCACATGGATAACTGTATGGGCCTGGTGGCTTATAAAACACAAAAGGGGAGCCATCAGGTGGTGTGGTGTTTAAGGGTGCTAGACTCCCACATGGCTAACCACTGTTAGAGTCCCAGACCTAGAGGCTTGATTTCTCGTTTACTCTCTCTCTCTCTCTCTCTGATCAAATTAAAAATATGTAAATAGAGGAGAGGCAAGGGAGCAGGCCATCAGAAGACACCTTCATGACTCCTGAGAACTAATTATTTCAGAGGAATAGGAGAAATGAAGATTTTCCACTGATAATTCAACCTCCAACCCACAAACTCACGTGATTGAACTTCAAGTTTGGGAAGAAACGCACCATCCATCAGATGACTAGAAATCA
>NW_006160005.1:183594-191339 GCF_000334495.1 Tupaia belangeri chinensis
TATTTATTTATTTATTTATATATACCCAATGAAGGGAGAGTATTTTCTTGGGGACAAGCTCTATCTCCCTTCTTTGCCCATCAATGAGCGTTTGGGATTAGGATTAATTTATTTATTTATATATAACAAATGAAGGGAGAGTATTTTCTTGGGGACAAGCTCTATCTCCCTTCCTTTCCCATCAATGAGCATTTAGGATTAGGATTAGGGCCAAAGAAAACAGGGAGAACAAAGAAAGCTCTCAAAGATCACTGCTCTTAGGAGCAGAAGCTGGAGGGAGGCAACAGATCCACAGTTCCTGAGCTGGGTCCTGAGGAGCTGGGGTCTGAGGAGCAGAGTTTTGAGGAAGAGTTAGAACTGAAGCTGTGGGCCCCTCCCCCATCTCCCACTCCCCAGGAATATTCCATGGCAGTTAGGGGTCCTGTCCTGTTTGGGCCCTCTCCTAGATCAGGAGCTCAGTGCCTAATCAGAGGCCCCTTCATTCCCAAGCCTATGGTGGCAACTGCTTCACATAATGAAAATATTTAAAAGATGAGGGACAACTGAGCCTGGAAAGGGAAGTGGGCCAAAGGATAGAGAATAGAATAGGTTCTCAAGATGGGGACAAGGAGCTCTAAGAGTGAGTCCTGTGGGTCAGGAGAAAGGGACCAAGATCAGAGGCCTGGAAGGGAAGAGGAAATCTGGGAGTTGGAATCAACTGGGGATGAACCAGAGGACAGAGTGAAGACTTCCATCCCTTCCTACAGGAGTGGCAGGCGGCTGCCTGGTAACCATCGCAGGGACTCCCTGTTGCCCTTTCAATGGAGAATTAAACATAGTTCTCGCTGGCTAGCACAGGTGTTGGCCTCTGAGCTCAGCCTGGTGGCCTTCATCCTGTTACTGGTCATGGTCTTTTCCAAGAAATGGCTGCACCTCTCTGGGAGCCGCTTCTACCAGCGCTGGCCAGCAAATGTCAGCAACAGAATCTACACAACTGCCCATGCCATGTCTATGGGACTCCTATACATCTACAAACCCAGCAGCTGCTATGAGTCAGAGAATGGGAAAGGTGAGCCCCTCCACCTCACCCCATTCAAGTCCCCGGTCTGCCTGGGCCTCCACATCTGCTCCCCAAGTAATCCTGTTTTCTTCCTCCAGCCGTCTCCACATTTTGGTCTGAAGATGGCTCACTGGCACTGAGACCTCCCAGGATGACTTTTCCTCCTCTAGCCTGGCCAAATGGATGTGTCTGATCCACTGGAAAATGTCACTGCTTTTGATAAGACCCAGAGCCAAGTCTCTGCTTATAAAAATGTTGTGATGGATCTCTTAGTGCATGTGAATTGCTCATTAATGACATCATTCACTTGGGAGAGGAGCCCCATAGAGATGGGGGTTTCCTTCCTCTAGGTTTGCATACCCAGAGATTTGAGAGAAGTCTCTAGAATGTCCTCTTAGAGCTCATAATCCCAGACTTTTTCTTCTGTCCCAAGTTTTGCTTTTCTGGGTCAGCTCTGGTCCTTGAGAACTCTACTTTCTCCATGTCTGGCTTCCTTATTTCTTCCTTCCCCAAACTCTTGCAGCTGCTTTACTCCTTATTCTTGTTAGTCTCCTGTCATGCTGTCTACTCACCTTTCAGGAACTGCACTTCCTTTCTCAGTCCTTGGGGAAAACCAGAGCTTTAACCTGATTTTCATTTCTTCACTCTCCTTAACATTAAAAATGAAAAAATAAATCAATAAAAAATAAAGCACAGCTATGGGGCCAGCAGATGGTGTAGCGATTAAGGTGTAAGATTCCCACATGGCCGCGCACAGTCTGAGTCTCAGGCCTGGTGGCTTGAAACTCATGCCAGGCGCATGTACATGTGTGTCCAAAATTTCAGGAGGCGAATGGAAGAGAAAGGATTGTGGCATGGCCATCCCCCGCAGGACAGTGACTTTTCACTTTCCCTCTCTCTGTCTTTCTCCATCAAATGCATGCACCCTGTGACAAGAACCTTAAGAAAAAAAAAAATCACACAGCTATTATCTTGTTGTATTATGACAGTAATACATTTTCATTACAATACATTTTTGGGGGAAAAAAATCTTATTTGTTTTTTCTCCCTCTCCCCCATAGCTGCAAGCAGTCACTGGAGAGAGAGCAGCAGAGAGAGAGAAAGTGAGAAATCACCCCCCAGAGGGATGGCCACACTGCAATCCCTTCTCCTTCATTATATTCCTGGGATTTTGGGTACACATGTACATGCGTCCGACGTGATTTTAAATTGCTGGGTCCTGGGTAAAAGCCATGATCCACTATGTGGGAGGCCAGCACCTTAACCACTATGCCATCTGCTGGTCCCCAAAGCTACCATTTATTACACATTTACTCTATTTAATTTAATCCTTAGTCAACCCTACCAATAAGGATAATTATCTTTTCTCCTTTTTTAAGAATTATTTTATTGGGAACCAGCAGTTAGCGTAATGGCTATGTCGCTGGACTCCCACGTAGTTGACTGCGGTTCGTGTCCCGGACCCGGTGGCTTAAAACTCACGCCGGGTGCGTGTGCGTGCGTGCCCAAGATCCCGAGAGGAGAATGGAGGAGAAGGGATTGCGGCGTGACCATTCCCCCGGGGGGTGATTTCTCGCTTTCTGTCTCTATGTCTCTCTCTGTCTGTCTGGTGAGCGCATGCGCCCTACAGTGAAAATCTCTCTCAAAAAAAAACAAAAAACAAACAAAAAAAGAATTATTTTATTTAACCTTATTTATTTACTTATTTTAAATTTTGACCAGAGAGGAACAGAGTGAGAGAGAGAAAGAGAAAGAGGGAAAGTGTGAAAGCAAGCCATCAAGGTCCGGGACTCGAACCTCAGTCAGCCATGTGGAAGTCCATCACCCTTAACCACCATGCCACCTGCTGGCCCCAATTATCTTTTCTTTATAGATGAAAAAAATTGGGACTCAAAGAGTTTAAGTACCTTGTTCAGGGTCATAAAGCTATACAATTGAACTACACAAGATGCCAATATTTAATTGCTTTTCACCTAGAGAAGAAGCTATTTCATATGGATTGGTCTAATAACGGCAGGTTTCGAATTATCACTTGGGTTTATCTGCTTTTTTTTTTTCTTTTAGAAAGAGATTTTTTGTTATAGAGTACATGCACTCACCAGAAAGACAGAGAGAGAGAGAAAACGAGGGGGATGGCAAGCCACAATCCCTTCTCCTCCAAGGATCTTGGGCACACACACACACACAAACCCAAGGTAAGCTTAAACTGCCAGATCCAGGACTCAAACCACCGTCTACTACACAGGAGTCCAGTGACATAACCATTATGCCATCTGCTGGTCCCTGTTTGGCTTTAAAACTCATGTAAATACTTTGTCCTATGGTACTTGTTCAAAGACAGTGAGGATTTTTCTTCTTCTTCTTCTTCTTCTTCTCCTTCTTCTTTTTTTCAGTTTGCCATAGGGCACATGTGCTCACTGGAGAGGGACAAGAGGGAGAAAAGGAAAGTGCAAAATCACCCCCTGAGGAAGATGAGCATCCCCTGCAGGGCAGTGATTTTTCACTTCACTGCAATCCCTCCTCCTCCAGTCTCTTCTGGGGTAATTTTGAGCAGGCCCACAGATGTGCCTGGTGTGATTCTCAAGTCAGGGATCTGGGACCAAACCACAAAAGTGGTTTATGAAACCCAGCCACCCCCCACCTCCATGCCACCTGCTGGCTTAGGACATTTTTTTTTTTCCTTTTTTCTTTTTTTCTTTAAAGGTTTTTGCCATATAAAACATATGCTTACCAGAGAGAGAGAGAGAGAGCAATAGAGAAAGTGAGAAATCACCCGCCCTCCCCCTCAAGGGGATGGCTATGCCACAATCCCTTCTCCATTCTCCTCTTGGGACTTCAGGCACTCATGCATATGCACCTGACATGCTTTTTAAGCTGCCAGATCTGGGACTCGGACTGCGCAGTTGGCCATATGGGATCCAGCTGCCTTAACCACCACACTACCAGGTGGCCCTGAAAACAATGTTTCGTTGTTATCCCAAATGTGCATTTCTTTGGTTAGTAAAGGGTCCTCAACATTTTCTCATATTTGCTCATTCTATTATATTTTGATTTTTTTTTTTTTGCTGTCTCCTTAGTTCATCCTGTTTTGTCATTGCTCATTCTATTATATTTTGATTTTTTTTTTCTTTTTGGTGAATCCTTAGTTCATCCTGTTTTGTCATTTTTTCCCCAGATGCTTTTAACCTGTGGAAAAATCAGCCGATATTTGGGGTGACCAAGATAACCTTCACCCTGGCCTTTGGGCTGGCCTTTGTCCTCACCACCTGGTTGCATCTGTCATACCTGCCCCGTGTTCGTAAACTGCCCTTCTTTGGCTTGATTGGGACCATTCTGAGCTTCTGTGAAGGTGCCATCTTGCTCTGGAAAAGATCTTCAGTTGCCCTAACCCATATCTTCCTAGGCACCTTTCCCCCTTTGGGGGATGAGGTTGAGGGGGGAATGTCTGTAGATGGTGGGAGAACAGAACCAAGAATGGAGTTCTATCACTTATTTCCCGGTCCCTGGAGAGGTGGAGGTGGAGGGGTTGATGGCTGTGAACCACTGCGTGTGGTGATGGGAGTTGGTATGTGGCTGTAGTTCAGCAGATGAGGAAGAGTCCCCCGTGGGATTCCTGGATGAGAATAAGACCTCTCTGCTTCTTGTCTCCCAGTCATCATCATGCTCTCCACCCTCCTGTTGTTCCCTATTAACCTCTGGCTCTTCGAGTTGAAGAGGAACGTATCCATTCCCATTGGCTGGAGCTATTTCATCGGGTGGCTGGTGTTTACACTAGATGTCACCTGTGGTGAGTAGTCAAGAGGGCCCCGGGTGAAGGAGGGGACCTGGGTGGGTCAGAGCCTAGGAAGTGTGGAGGGAAGCAACTGGCAACCCCAAGGGGTAGGTTCCTAGAGATTGATCTTCCATTTGGCCTCATTCTACGTGTGACTTTCTCTTCTACCCTTGACTTCCCTCTCCCCTGTCCTTTCTCAGCGATTCTTTGCTACATCAACCATAAAAGTTTTTGGAGTCTGATTCTGAGCTGTTCCCCTGGCACCATTTTCTGTGGCAACAGTTCTGAGTTAGTGCAAGAACCTCTGAGTAAAAAAACTATCTCAGCTACCTCTATCTGCCAGGAGAAAGACTGGGACCCCGAGCAAAAGGAAGACAGAGAACCAGATTCTGTTGAGTCGTCTCAGCCTCATACCATTCGCAAGAAATGAGAAAGGGAGGAGTGTCACACTCCTCCGCCCTGCCTGGAGCTTGGGTGATGTGGAATAAATTGTCTCTTCTTCATTATGTCTAAGCGTTGTTGAGGCAAACTGGAGGAGGGCGAGAAAAGAATTAAAAACAAACAAACAAACAAACAAAAAACAAGTCTGCTCCTTACTTCTTCCTGTCCAGGAGCCTTTAGCATCCTTTGGTCCCTAAACCTGTCCTCCCTCTGCCACAGCACTCTTGGTTGGACTCAGGCAAACACCTCCTGGGGGCAAAGCCTCTTGATACTTTGTTACTTCTATCCCAACATTTGTTCCTGGGTAGGGAGAGATATTACTTGTGACCTTGCTAGCTTAGTCACAGTGAAGGATTCAAAAGCAAAATGGAGACCATCGCGTGGCGTGGTGATTAAAGAGGCTGCATTGCACAAGGCTGCATTGCACATGGCTGACTGTGCAGTTCAAATCCCAGATCTGGCAGCTTGAAAAACATGCCACATATGTGTGTGAGAGTGCCCAAAATGTTGAGAGGGGAATGGAGAAGGGATTGTAGTGTGGTCATCTTAGTTTTGAACCTAAAGTTGTAGTCTAGTAATTTATAAAAAAGAAAAGAAAAGTTTCATGGTTTATAGTAGAGAACTTGACAAATAATAATTTGGTCAGATGAAAAGATCAAGATTGGGAACCAGCAGTTAATGTAATGGCTATGTCGCTGGACTCCCACGTAGTCGACCGCGGTTCGCGTCCTGGACCCGGTGGCTTAAAACTCACCCTGGGCGCATATGCGTGCGTGCCCAAGATCCTGAGAGGAGAATGAAGGAGAAGGGATTGCTGCGTGACCATCCCCCCTGGGCGGTCTTTCTGTCTCTCTGTCTCTCTCTGTCTGGTGAGCGCACACGCCCTATAGCGAAAACCTCTCCAAAAAAAAAAAAGAGAAAAGATCAAGATTAATAATGACAGGGGTCAGTAGGTGGCATGGTGGTTAAGTGCACTGGACTCCCACATAGCCAACTGTGGTTTGAGTGCCAGACCTGGTGGCTTGCTTTCTCACTTTCCCTCACTCTGTCTCTGTTTCCCTCTGGTCAAACTGAAATAATAATAATGATAAATAAAATTAAATAAAATAATTATTTTTTAAAAAGATTAATAGTGACAGCCATGTGGATAGCATGAACTCCTGATATAAATATGACACTTCACCTTTGTAGTTTTCATCTCCTAAACTTATAACCCAAGTATAAAGAAAGTATCGAGGCCCAACAGGTGACATGGAGGCTGCTGGCTCCCACATGGCTGACTCTGTGTTTCAAGTACTAGACTTGACACCTTGAAAATCACACTGTGTGTACTGCTCAAAATCGAGGTTAGAGTACCGGACCTGGCACCTTGAAAATCACACTGACGTGTGTACTGCTCAAAACCCCGAAAGGAGAATGAAGAAGTGGTTGTAGGGTGGCTATCTCCCCTGAAAGGTATTCTCTCACTTTCCCTTTCTCTCTCTGTATCAGTCTGTCTCTGACAAGTGCACATGTGATATTATAAACCAAAAAAGAAAAAAGTATAAAATATCTGAATAAACAACAGTGAAATACCACTACACCTATTAGAATAGTTAAACTCCAGAACACCCCATAATACCAAACACTGGTGAGGATATGGAACACTAGGAACTCTCATTCATTGTTGGTGGTACAGCCACTGTGCAAGACAGCTTGGTAGTTTCTTACAAAACTCACCTTAGGATCTAGCAATCATGCTTCTAGCTATTTACCCAAATAAATTGAAATCTTTTTTTTTTTAAAGAATTATGTTTTAAATTATTATTATTATTTTAATTTGCTATACGGCACATGCGCTCACCAGAGAGAGGAGGGCGGAGAGAGAGAGAAAGTGAGAAAGCAGCCACCAGGGTTGGGACTGAAACCACAGACAGTCACGTGTGAGTCAAGCGCCCTAAACACCACGACACTTGCTGGCCCCATGAATTGAAATCTTACGTCCACACAAAAACCTGAACATAAATGTTTATACCATTTTCTTTTTAAAAAAGTTTTTGCTATAGGACGTATGCATTTCTTAGAGAGAGAAAGGAAAAGTGAGAAGTCATCTCCGGGGGCATGGCCACACCACCATCTCTTCTCTTCCGCTCTCCTCTCAGGATTTTGGACACACACAAACACACACACGTGTCTGGCCTGATTCTCAGGCTGCCGGATCCTGGACTCAAACCTCTAAGCTGGTCATGTGGGATCCAGCACCTTACGCTCTAAGTCACCTACTGGCCCAATATACTGTTTTATTCTTAATTGCCAAAAATTTGGAAGCAACCAAGATGTTCAATAAGTGAATGGATAAACTGCGATGTATCTACACAGTGGTGTATTACTCAGTGTTCAAAAGAAATGAGCTAGCACATCACATAAAGACACGTGGGGGCCACCACAATGGTGCAGGGTAGTGTAACACTTAGCAATGCTGCGGCCATATGGAAAGTCCAGGTTCTCATCTTT
>NW_006160005.1:191539-196802 GCF_000334495.1 Tupaia belangeri chinensis
AACCACGGTCAACTACGTGGGAGTCCAGCAACATAGCCATTACGCTAACCTGCTGGTTCCCCAGGTTCTCATCTTGAGGGCTCTCTGGACACACCTGGTGTGCACGTGTTTGTGATCCTGGCTGGCTAAAGCTGCAGGCTAACTATGTGAAGATCTTGTTGGGAGTGCCTCTCTCTCTTTCAACTCTCATGGAGGAAAAAAAAAAAAAAAGCATGACTTAAAAAAAAAAAAAAGAAAAGGAGGAAACTTAAATGCATACTGTTAAGTAAAAGTAACCAAATCAGGCTAGTTGGTGGCATGGTAGTTAAGGTGTCTCAATCCCACATAGCTGACTGAGTAGTTCAAGTCCTAGACCTATGAGGCTTGAAAACACAGAGGGCACATTTGCGTGTGAACCCAGAGTCCCTAAAGAAGGAGAAAGAATTGGGAGTGCATGTGCCTCCTGGTAAAATTTTTTTGGAGAGGTTTTTGCTATAGGGCATGTGCACTCGCCAGAAAAACAGAGATAGACAGAGAGACAGAAAGCAAGAAATCACCCCCCAGGGGGAGTGGCCACGCCACAATCCCCTCTCCTCCATTCTCCTCTTGGGATCTTGGGCATGCATGCACACGCGCCTGGTGTGAGTTTAAGCCACCGGATCTGGGACTTGAACTGCTGCCGACTACATGGGAGTCCAGTGACATAGCCATTACACTAACAGCTGGTCCCATAATCTTTTTTTAGTTAAGGAAACTACGTCCAGGAACTGGACAGTGGAAGAGTGGTAAAATGTGGTAAAAAGTGATGCTCTGGGAGCTGGCAGGTGACAGGGTGGTTAAGATACTGGACTCTAACATGGCCAACCGTGGTTCAAGTCCTTGAACCTGGTGGCTTGCTTTCTCACATTCTCTCTCTGTCTCTCTCTCCCTCCCTCCCTCTCTCATCAAATTTAAATAATGATACTATTGGACCACCAATGGCAAGAACAGCTCCTGAGCTCCTGAGTTAGAGGGTGAGGATTAAAGAAGACAAGATGACAGGATAGAAACGATGCCAGTCAATACTGATCAGCACAGAGTTTATTTTTCCGCTGATACTTAAACAATCCCCAGCTGGCTTTCTTGACTTAAGACTCAAGGTTCCTCTGCTCTTATCAGGCTGTTGCAACAACGTTTCAAAACATTTTGCACATCACATTACAGTCACAAAAAGTTATACCTGGAAAATGGCCCTGACTGTTTCATATTTATGATTACATCTTGCACTACCTTGAGTCCCATCTTGGCTCCCCACATCTCCCCCTTCCTTATTTATTAAAAGATGCACCCTACACTCGACCAGCAGACTGTGCCTGTCTTAAGTTGTCCCTGACGACGTTTTCCCCTTACCCGTCCTGGGGTAATTATGTTTACATACATTCCCTGTCTTAGGTTGGGGAAACGTCCCAAGGATCTTACCCATCACTGTCTACCAGCCTCTGAATCCAGAGCTTTGACTTGAAGCTTCAGACGATGGATTTCTGAACGCACTCCCAAAAAAGAGCACCCAAGCACACGCACAAAACAGGGGGCACAACAAGAGTGTAAGCCACACGCCTGCTACTGCGACAACTGGCTTTATCCATTGTTGCCACAACGTCCAATGGGGTAAGAGGTTATACAGTTGTTGTAACAACTGATCTGCCTCTTTAGCTGCACTGAAGGGGGAGGTACGTGCCTTTTCCATTTCCATAATTTCACAGTGAAGCTCAAGGACATCTATAGTTTCATTGGCTTCCCGCCATATTCCTAGGAAATGTTGTTTGACCTTTTCCCAATCACAGTGAGTTTCATTATACAACTTAGGGGTAATACATATCCATTGGTATGCTAATTTCTTTCAGGACTTGGAGCCCTTTTTTGTCATACCAGTCTTCAGAAATATTTACTGGAAGCATAACAAATGAGGGTTGCCTCACAACACAGGGATTTGATGTTGTTCCCATAGCAGCAGGGGTGGGTCAGGTATGGAGGTCCAATATACTTCTGCCTCATCGAGTTTCATCCGGCTCAGATGAATCCGTAAGAGTAGCATCAACCTGCTCTCGCGGAGTATCCACAACCCATACCAGGCGTTCCGGAAGCCATCAAGCACCATCTTGATCCTGTGAAAAAACACAAACATGTCCTCGACCCCACATTAACACAGGGTTGGGCCCATTCCATAACCCAGTCAGTGGACCTTTCCAGGTAACTTTAGCATATGTGGATTGTGTTTCGGAGTGCCAGAATCACTCCGCCGTGTTGGAGCCTTGTTTATCTAAATTTAAAAAGTTCATAATAGGTGGAGCGCTTGTGTTTGGGAGCTTTCAGCCTGGCGGGTCTAGTTGTCCCGGCGGGGCCGCTCCTGTCGCTGAGTCCGCAGGAAGATACCAAGTTTCAGAAGGAGGTCGCGCACGTTCGCCCGCGCATTACCAAGCAACGAGAACGGGGAAAACTTACTCCTGGAGTAATCCACGTGGGCCACCTACCTAGCGCACTTTATGAAACCCAGATCAAAGCATATTTCTCCCAATTCTAGACTGCCCAGAAGTAAAAGGACTGGAAACAGCAGAGGCTATGCCTTTATAGAGTTTGAATCTGACGATGTTGCCAAGATCGTTGTTGAAACCATGAACAACTTACCTGTTTGGTAACAGACTCCTGAAGTGTCATTTTGTACCACCCGAAAAAGTACATAAAGAACTTTTCAGAAACTGGAATACTCCATTTCAGCAGCCATCATACCCAGCAGTGAAACCATATAATAAGGATCGGACACCTCTGCAAAAGCAACGGATGGAGAAGCGTTTTAAGAAGAAAGAAAAATTACTCAGGAGTATATTAACTGAAAAAGGAATTGACTATAATTTTCCTTCCTTGATTATACAGAAAAAGGGGGAAAACTTTTTAGACACTGATCTTCAGAAATCTACAAAAAGCCAGGTTTTACCTAAGAAGAAGAAAACGGTTTCAAGCGCCCCTAACACTCCTGAGAAGACTGTGGATAGCCAGGGCCCCACACCAGTTTGTACACCAACAGTTTTGGAGAAACGAAAATCTGAAGTGACTGAAATGAATGATGATGATAATGATAATGAAATCGTTTTCAAACAGCCTGTATCCAGTGTAAAGGAAGAAACACAAGAGACTCAAACACCTAAACGTTCAGGGGGAAAAAGATGAAGAAAAAGCAATCAGTGATTCCAAATATATTATCTACATTTCTTCTGAAAAATGTGATTTTGTTATCATAGCTGCTTTTTAATATGTACCATGAGATGTAACCGTTGACAAGATTTTCAGAGGAGAAATGCACTGTTCAAGTCAGTATGGAAAGCAGTCCAGAGTTTTGGCTGGTCTGTCCTTGCTGAAACACAGGGGGCATATAGCAGCTGGCAGTGGCTGGATTCTCAACACTGCCTCTCTGTCCTCATCTCTTCCAGTTTTCTTTTCAGATTTTATGTCTTCTTACTCTGCAAAAAGAAGGGTCACCATTAATTGCAGGTATAAGTACTGAATTGTAGCATTTTTTGGCACCACCAAATAAAGATCACCAGTCTTGCTTAACCATCAAAAAAAAAAAAAAAGTTCATAATAAAAAGTGCATGTTTCAAATAATTACGTGGTGTCAGGGGATATAACTCCCCCTTTTTAATTTTGTGCAATGTAGTTTTTACAGTGCCATGGGCTCTTACAACAATTCCTTGACCTTGGGGATTATAAGGGATGCCAGTCTTATGTTGAATACGAAACTGCGCATAGAAGCGCACAAAACCTTGACTAGTATACCCACTACCATTGTTGGTTTTAATACATGTAGGCAATCCTAAAACAGAGGCCTCCAAACAATGGGAGATGACATGTTTAGTGCCTTCACCCATTCGAGCAGAAGCAAAAATAAACCCGGAATAGGTATCTATGGAAACATGAATGTATATATTTTTAAAGAATTATTTATTGGGAACCAGCAGTTAGTGTAATGGCTATGTCGCTGGACTCCCACGTAGTCGACCGTGGTTCACGTCCCGGATCCGGTGGCTTAAAACTCACGCCGGGCGCGTGTGCGTGCATTCCCAAGATCCCGAGAGGAGAATGGAGGAGAAGGGATTGCGACATGACCATCCCCCCTGGGGGGTGATTTCTCGCTTTCGTCTCTATGTCTCTCTCTGTCTGGCAAGCGCACGCGCCCTATAGTGAAAATCTCTCAAAATAAAAAAAAAAAAAGAATTATTTATTTAATTTCAGTTATTATTATTTTTAAAAAATAACTATTTATGCAATTTTATTTACTGCAATCCCTTCTCCTCCATTCTTCTCTTGGAATCTTGGGCACACACGCACATGCGCCCGGTGTGAGTTTTAAGCTACCAGGTCCGGGTCGCAAACCGCGGTCAACTACATGGGAGTCCAGCGACACAGACATTACGCTAACTGCTGGTTCTCTATATATGTATTATTTTCTTGAACTTTATTTTAATCTGACCAGAGAGGGACAGAGTAAGGGAAGAGTAAGGGAAAGCGAGAAAGCAAGTCACCAGGTCCAGAACTCGAACTGCAGTTTTCCATGTAGGAGTCCAACACCCTTAACCAACACACCACCTGCCAGCCTCTATATTTTTTATTTTGAGAGACTTTTTTACTATAGGGCATGTGTGCTCGCTGGAGAGACAGAAAGCAAGAAGTCAACCCCCCTGCCCCAGCCAGGCCATGATGCAATCCCTTCTCGGTTCTCCTCTCAGGAGCCTAGGCACATACACACATGTGCCTGGTGTGAGTTTCAAGCTGCCGGATCCAGGGATTCGAACTGCAGTTGACCATGTGAGAGTCTAATGCCTTAGTGACTATGCCACCTACTGGCCCCAACAGCATTTTTGTTTTGTTCTGTTTTTAGAGAGATTTTTGCTATGGAGTGTGTGTGCTTGCTGAAGAGACAGAAAGCAAGAAATCACCTCTTGGCGGGGATGGTCACGCTGCAGTCCCTTATCCTCCGTTTTCCTCTTGGGATCTTGGGCATGCACGCACATGCACCCAGCGTGAATTTTAAGCCACCTGATCTGGGACTGGAACTACGGCCGACTATATGGTAGTCCAGCAACGTAACCATTCTGCCATCTGCTTTTTCTTTTTATGAGAGTTTTTTGCTATAGGGCGCGTGCGCTCACCACAAAGACAGAGACAGAGAGACAGAAAGCGAGAAATCACCCCCCCCGGGGGGGATGATCATGCCACAATCCCTTCTCCTCCATTCTCCTCTCAGGATCTT
>NW_006160005.1:196822-197946 GCF_000334495.1 Tupaia belangeri chinensis
GCGTGAGTTTAAGCCACTGGGTCCAGGACTCAAACCATGGTCGACTACATGGGAGTCCCAGCAACATAGACATTACGCTAACTGCTGGTCCCCGCTGGTCCCTGTCCCAATCTATCTCAATCTCTTTCTGATACTAAATGAACTTCAGCATCCACCACCACCCCCTTTCAGGATGTTCCTCTTTGCTGCCCATGAGACTAAACTTGAGTGCTTTTCTCCTAGTTGCAGCCACTTTTGTCCCTCCCCGTCATTTCCCCCAAAAGCCACTGGAGTTCTCTTTTCCCTTTTTCATCCTTGACCATTAGTTCTAGTCTCGATTTCAACTAAGACTTTTGTGTGCAAGACCTCTCTATGCCTCTCCCAGGCACCAGCCTTCTGACTACTGATGGGGTTCTTGGGGTCATGAATCTCCCTCAACGTACTCTGCCTTCTGTGTTCCTGAGTTCTGTTAACGGTACCACGTCACCCAAGAGATCCGAATCGTGCTCAGTGCTTCATTCTTCACAGCCCATGAACTAAACAGTCACTTGCTAAATTGTGTCATCTCTAGGAATGGCAGATTACGCTTCTGACAGATTAGATTTTGTAAACAAGGGTGCAACAGTATAACCATGACATGTTCTTCTACAACTTTGTACTTTGTAAGAGAGAAGAAAAGTGAGAAATCACTGCCCAGAGGGGATGGCCATGCCATAATCCCTTCTCCTCCATTCTCCTCCCAGAATCTTGGGCACTCAGACACACATGCCCCCTGTGATTTTCAAGCCACCAGGCCCAGGATTTGAACCATGCTATGTAGGAGTTGGGAGATGTGACCACTATGCCATCTGCTGGCCCCTTGTCAAGCCACCAGGCCCAGGATTTGAACCATGCTATGTAGGAGTTGGGAGATGTGACCACTATGCCATCTGCTGGCCCCTTGAATATTTATTTATTTGTTTGTTTGTTTATTTATTTATATTTGACCAGAGAAGGACAGAGTGAGAGAGAAAGAAGAGGGACAAAAAGTGAGAAAGCAAGCTGCCAGGTCTGGGATTCAAACCATGGTCATCCATGTGGGAGTCCAACACCCTTAACCACCAAGCAAGCTGCTGGCCCCATCCTTGAACATTTTTTTTTTTTTT
>NW_006160005.1:198370-224406 GCF_000334495.1 Tupaia belangeri chinensis
CGCATGCACACGTGCCCGGTGTAAGTTTAAGCCACCGGGTTCAGGACTTGAACTGCGGTCGACTACATCGGAGTTGAGTGACATAGCCTTTATGCCAACTGCTGGTCCCAAAGAATTATTTATTTTAATTTTATTTATTCATTGCATTTATTTTAATTTGACGAGTGAGAGCGAGAGGGAAAGCGAGAGGGAAAGCGAGAAAGCAAGCCACAGGTCTGGGATTCAAACTGTGGTCAGCCATGTGGGAGTGTCCAGTGCCTTAACTACCACACCACCCGCTAGTCCCTATCCTTCATGTTTTTTTTCCCCACTGGTCCCTATCCTTCATGGTTTTTTTTTTTTTTCCGGAGAGGTTTATTGCTACAGGGTGTGTGCGCTCTCCAGAAAGACAGAGAGAGACAGAAAGACAGAAAGCAAGAAATCACCACCCACGGGGGATGGCCACGCCATAATCCCTTCTCCTCTATTCTCCTCTTGGGATCTTGGGCACACACGCACATACACCAGGCGTGAGTTTAAGCCACTGGGCCCAGGATTTGAACCGTAGTGAACTACCTGGGAGTCCAGTGACATGGCCATTACACCAATTGCTGGTCCTGATAGTCTTTGTACTTAGCTGCAGGGCATGCCTAAACTCTAGACAGAGAAATAATCTACTGCTGGGCTTTACAGATAGAAGAAACCTGAGCTTAGCCAGAGCAGGCCAGGAGAGGCTTGTTTAGAACCACCAGGTGCTGCACAGCTGAAGCACAGGGCTTTGCCTCGCCTGTAAGGGATGAGCACAGAAGGGAGACCCTGGGTCTGTCCACCTGACCCCCATTTTTATCTTTCTGTCTTTTCTCAATCCATAGCCCTTCCCCTACCTAGGAACACCCTACCACTTTCCCCTCCAGAAGGGGCAAGGTTTTAACATTTGTACCCTAGAATTAAGTACCCCCAGGTGGTTGGCTGTTCTTTGTTGTTGTTTTCCAAGCAATGTAAGCAGGAAACATGAGCTTCCTGAGTCAGCTTTCCATTTTAAAGTAAGGCTTTGCCTTTTAGAAACATACTTATGTCTACTTTTCTTATTTACAATTGACTTATGATTTAAAAATAATAGTTTTTTGTTTGGATCTAACTAGATTTTTCCCTTTTCCATTTAAAATTTGGTCATGAGATTTTGCTTTTGTTTCCCTAGGTCCACTTGGCAAAACCTTATTGCTCTGTTTCATTTGACCTGTGACATCCTTTCTGCTGAATAGCGCCTCGCTCAGAATAACTTCCCACCTGGAATTTGGGCTCAGAGTTTCTTTTCGCTCTTAGGCATTTCTGCCAACACGACAGGATGAGGACTTGGTGTGCGATGAGATCTTGTGAGCCTTTCCTCTGGGCTTTGCACAGAGGGGTCCCTCCTAACTTCGGTGAGGCATCCAGTGACCAGATGTTTAGCTCTCTCCTCCCCACCAGAATAACTTCCCACCTGGAATTTGGGCTCAGGATTTCTTTTCACTCTTAGGCATTTCCGCCAACACGACAGGGTGAGGACTTAGTGTGCGATGAGATCTTGTGAGCCTTTCCTCTGGGCTTTGCACCGAGGGGTCCCTCCTAACTTTGGTGAGGCACCCAGTGACCAGATGTTTAGCTCTCTCCTCCTCACTCCACCCCAGCGCCGAGCGTGCGTTCTGAAAGGGCATCGCCTCTCTTTTTGCTCTTCTCCCAGTGCGGTGGTAGGAACCCTGGGAGATGGCTGCCTCACATGCAGAGACCACTAGGATCTTGCTCACACATAATCCAGGTCACCTCGATTGTCCTGCAGTCAAACACTACTGAGTTGCTACTCAGTTTCCTCTTCAGAAGCAGGTGCTCTCTGTATCAGGGAGAGTGCCTTCCTGAAAACCCAGAGCCAGTCTGGGCTTCTCTCTGTCCGTTTCACTCACTCACTCAACATTTTTAAGCACCAATTATGTACTAGGCATCATGCTGGTCTTTGGGGGTACTCCTAGGTAGAGGTAAAGAGACCAATAATTACAGAAATACGGGCACAAAAGTAAAGATTTCTAGGTGTATAAAGGAGTGCTCAGTGAGGGCTCCCCACAGAAGTCACTCCAGCCTAGTTTTGTAAGATCTTTTGCAGTTCACTGATGAACATTCTCTATTCTGCCGATCTTTCTTTTCTCTCTTAAAATCATTATTTTACTTTATTTATTATTATTATTTTTCAGTTTAACTAGAAAGAGACAGAGGGAGAAGGAGAACAAAAAAGCAGGCCACCAGGACTGGGACTCGAACCTCAGTTGGCCACATGGGAATCCAGCATCTTAACCATCACACCACCTGCCGGCCCTCTGTGGACTTTCTATCAGAGGACTTCTCACAGGGGAAATATGATCAGCAGGATCCTCAGTGAAGAGACCTGGCAGACACCACCTTAACCCAGTGATGTGATTAACATTCGCATTGCCAGCAACGGCACAACTCCTGCTGCCCCTGATGGTGCACACCGAGGACACGGCTGCGTTTGTGTGATATTTCTACCAGTGCTTTACCTGAATCGAATTACAGAGAAACAAAAGGCAGACCAAGACTGAAGGGCATCCCACAAAATAACTGGCTTGTACTCTTAACAATACCAGTGTTGGGGCCAGCAGATGGCGTGATGGTTAAAGGTGCTGGATTTCACATAGCCAGTCAGGGTTCCAGTCCCAGACCTGGCGCCTGGTGACTTGCTTTCTTCCTTTCCCTTTCTCTGTCTCTGTCTTTCTCTGGTCAAATTGAAGAAAAGAAAAAAAGAAAAGAAAAGAAAAGAAAAAAAGACAAACTAGTAACAGATGGAATGAAATAAACAATTGTTTAAAAAGAAAGAAAGAAAGAAAGAAAGAAACCCAACAGATGCCCCTTAACCTGGAAGGGTGATCACATCCTGACCCAGGGTTCCGTTCAGGCCTGTAGCCTGGAATGTGGCTGTGCCTGTGAATAGGTGTGGGGGCATGGAGCCCTGGACCAAAGGCAGATGCATGACCAGCCCAGCATGGATCCAACACTGCTTGCCCAGGTTGGCTACTACCCTGCCTCTGGTCCTCCCTTACTTGCTTTTTGGGGGAGAGGATTTGACCTAATTTTATGGATCACTCCTGGTAGACTGGTAGACTGGCCTATATGAAATCTCTTTAAGCTGGAGGGAAAGCAACACCTCCTAGTTCCATTAACACTCTCTCTCATAGACCTCACAGTTCTTTTTTTTCTTTTTTTTTTGAGAATTATTTATTTAATTTTTATTTATACATTTATTTTAATTTGACCAGACACACACACACACACACACAGAGAGAGAGAGAGAGAGAGAGAGAGAGAAAGTGAGAAAGCAAGCCAGCAGGTCCAGGACTTGAACTGTGGTCAGCCATGAGTGAGTGTCCAGCACCTTAACCACACCACCTGCTGGCCCCCTCACAATTCTTTATATTGAGGTTACTATTATCATACTTTGTAAGTTTTTAAAATTTTTCTATAGGGAGCATGTTGGGGGTCTGGAGGTGAAAGAGCAGGAGAGAGAGAAAGCACCCCCCAGGAGACATGGCCACACTACAATCCATATGAATTTTCTCTTCTTGGGATTTTGGGCACACATGCACACATGCCTAGCATGCTTTTCAAATGGCCAGATCTGGGACTTGAACTGCCAGTTAGCCATGTGAGACCTAGTCGCTTTAACCACAATACCACTGGCTGGCCCATTTCATGCCCTTTTTACAGAGAAGAGTGGAGACTTGTTCAAGATTATATATCTACTTTACACACAGACCCAGAGCTTGAGCCCTATAGAAGAAAAATGCTACAGGCACCTCACTTCACTGTTAAAAAATATCTTCTCTAGCCCACTCTCCATTTTCTTTTTAGTAAAATCGAGTTCCATAGAGTTCATGATAACAGAATCCAGAGGCTAGCCTTAAAAATGCAAAACTTTAAAAACAGTCCCAGAAAGATAGGGCAACATTCTCTTCTTCCTATACACATAGGAGAGATGTCATTCTGTGTTATAAAACTAAATAATTGAGTTGGACATGATATTAAATTAAGATCTTTCTTAAGATGATCAATTTGCTTCTTTTGAGTGAAATGGAGAATTGTAAGAATGTTTGTAACTGGGACCAACTCATTTTGTTTTGGCCATGGGCTGACGCTGTAGCCTAGTAGTTAAGGGCTTGGAACTCACATGGCTGACTACAGTTCAAATCCTGGCTCCAGTGGCTTGAAAAACACACTGGGCACATATGCGTGCATGCACAAAATCCCAATGGGATTGATAAATGAAGAACAGACTATGGACAGACTATGGCATGACCATGCCCAGTAGGGGGCAGGTAGGAGGTTGTGCTTTCTCCCTCTCTCTCCCTATATCTGGTGAAATACATCCCTTGAATTAAATATTTAACTTTATTTATTTATTTAAATTTGACCAGAGAGGGACAGAGTGAGAGAAAGTGAGAAAGCAAGCCACCAGTTCCAGGACTTGAACTGCAGTCAGCCATGTGGGAGTCCAGTGCCCTTAACCACGAGGCCACCTGCTGACCCCTTCACAGTATTTTTTTCATGAACATCTTGAAGGCCTTTGTATTGAGGGTGCTTGATAGTGACCAACTGGAGAATGCGGGTGCATGCTGCCTGCCTCACATCATTTGCTGCCACACAGAAATGTGGGCCCAGCGAGGCCACCCTGTCCAAGTTTTTAAGAAGTGCTAGACATCCAGATCTTTATCTCTCTCCAGTTTTATTATTTCTTTTTTTTTTTTTTTTTTTTGGAGAGGTTTTCGCTATAGGGCACGTGCGCTCGCCAGACAGACAGAGTTATAGAGACAGAAATCGAGAAATCCCCCCCCAGGGGGGATGGTCACACCGCAATCCCTTCTCCTCCATTCTCCTCTCGGGATCTTGGGCACGCATGCACACGCGCCCGGCGTGAGTTCTAAGCCACCAGGTCCGGGACGCGAACCGCGTCCAGCGACATAGCCATTACGCTAACTGCTGGGTCCCCAGTTTTATTATTTCTTCAAAATTTAAAACATTACATGGGCAAAATACATCTGCAACCTGAGACCAGTGGTGCCTGTGGCTCACCAGTTGGAGACTTCTATTCCAGATGCCGAAACGAGATAATTTAGAGGAAGACCAGACTGGGTCAGGAAATCTGCCTCCAATTCTTTCCCACTGCCAAGAGGAAGAAGCAAAACAGGAAGAGTGCTGCAGCAGCTCCTGGAAACCTTGGTTGTTTGTAGCCACCCCACCCCACCCCACCCCCGAGGAAGAAAGCAGCATTGTGGCTCAGGTCACCTCTCACCTATAGGAGCAGATGATGCAGTTCCTGGCTTTCCTGGCAAACAGGAGGTAGTAGGTCAGCATGGGAGAGCAGGTGCTAGACTGAGCTACAGAGGACAATGGGTCTGAAGGAGAACAGAAAGTCAGGTACTGGCCAAAGAGCGAGCAAGACTTTGGCCCATCAAAAGGAGCTGGCAAGTGACATCACCACCTATTTAGCAATAATGCAGCTTTCCTGATTACCTTCCAACCTAACACTGCTTTAGCAGAAAAGAAACGGCAGTAAACACAGGTGTCCAACTCTCACGTGGAGGGCAGGCTCAGCTAGCAGCAAAGTCCCATGATAGAACTTCTCTGTCGACAGAGGAAGTACTATCTCACGTGCACTTTCTCACATGTCTCTCAACAATCGAGAGGCAGGCAGCATCGGGTACTCTCCCTTCCAGAAGAGGAAACTGGCCGTAGGGGCAATCAGAATGGTTTCCAGATGGCTCTGGGATACACAAGACCTGTACAGAAAATAAAGGATTGCAAGCCCGTTTTCCTTCCCCGTGCCTTTTGCTGTGGAATCTCTTATCCATTCAGTTTGCTGAACCTCCGATGGGCTGGGCACTCTAAGCCTTTGGAACACAGTGCGCACAGTCCTGGGCATTATCCTTTCCTATGCCCGGGTCAGTCATCCTTACTCTGTGCGGCCACCCAGACTGGACTCGCCCTGCTCCTCTCAGGTCGCAGCAGTCACCTCAGGTCAGATTCTAACATGCTGGGTGCACCAAGAATTGTGAAAATGTCTAACAAGACACTGACCATTGCATGGACCTGTTTGGTTTTTAGTGGCCATAAAATAATAAACTTGGTCAAGAAGTCCTGGTAATATAAAATACACTTGACCTGGCCATCTGCAATTGATTAGTGGCCATAAAATAATAAACTTGGTCAAGAGGTCCTGGTAAGATAAAATACACTTGAACTGGCCATCTGCAATTGACTGCATGTCAAGTACTTCAACCTGGCACCTGGAGTCCATGTCCTTAAAAGTTGTAGACTTGTGGGACCAGCAGTTAGCGTAATGGCTATGTCGCTGGACTCCCATGTAGTTGACCGCAGTTTGAGTCCCAGACCTGAGGGCTTAAAACTAACGCCGGGTGCCGCAGTTTGAGTCCCGGACCCGAGGGCTTAAAACTAACGCCGGGTGCATGTATGTGCATGCACAAGATCCCAAGAGGAGACTGGAGGAGAAGGGATTGTGGCGTGGCCATCCCCCCTGGGGGGGTGATTTCTTGCTTGCTGTCTCTGACTCTGTCTGGCAAGTGCACGCACCCTATGCGAAAACCTCTCCAAAAAAATCAAGTCGTAGGCTTGGGCGTGAGGCCTCTCTTGGGTACTGGGTTCTTCTGGTGGCATTGCTTACACAGTCAGATATAAGACGATGACCTCTTTGGTGACATTGCTGTATTTTCCTTGAAGCTCCCTGAGCATGTGTGTCTGCCTACCATGTCCAATACTGAGATTGTATCATGAAGAATATCAAACACAATACCATATCCGATTTCATTCTCTGGGGTAGCCCGATCAGTTTCTCTGTGCCCTGTTCAGAGGTCACATGGTATTTTACTGCCCGGTGTTAATTTCTTCTTCTCTTCCTTCATTTCTTTGACTTCTTTTATCGTCTGCCAGCACTTTTCTCTGGAGAATACCTTTTGCTTTCTACCAACTTTGTTACACTTAGAAGAAACTTTTCTCTCATGTTACTTATCTCCATTTCCATTTTATTTGCACTTGCATCACTGGACGGACCATGCCCAGCTTTTAGTGGCACCGTGGAGAACTGCAAGAAGGATCCTAGGAAAGACAGAGAACAGAAAGCGAGAAATCACCCTCACCAGGGCTATGGCCACGCCGCAATCCCTTCTCCTCCATTCTCCTCTCGGGATCTTGGGCACGCACGCACACACACACGAATCCAGTGAGTTTCGACCCAGTCGACTACATGGGAGTCCAGCGACATAGCCATTACGCCAACTGCTGGTCCCCACCATTTTTTTTTTTTTTTTTAATTTGAGGGCCTTACTAGTATTTACAAATTAGATATTTCACATAAATGTATTTTCAGCTTTCTTGAAAAATGGGAAGATCTGGCCACACTGGAGGCATTGCTGCCTGGCAACAACTGTTGCACTCTTCCAGTCCTCATGTGACGTACTAACTTGCTCATCTTACCTGCTCACCTCTAGATTTCTGAGTTTTCTTCACTATCTTTTCTAAAGCAGCATGAAAGGAATTTGACCCCTGGTGTGATCTGTGCTGTGGAGTAAGTCATAAATGAGCTTCCTTAGGGAAAAGTGGAGACATCTCCGAAGCCCGCCTTCCTCACTCACCTTCTTTGCTTTGGCAAAGCCCCTGGGTCTGGGACTCAAACTGCAGTTGACTACATGGGTATCCAGCGACATAGCCATTATGCCATTTGCTGGTCCTCCTTATCAGTACCTTTAATACAGATTCTCTGCTTTTCCTCTCAAATTGGGTCAGTGGTTTTTAACAGTAGTGTTGTAGAATCAGGAGTATTTTCATGAGTAATCAGTGATATTGAGGAAGGAGATAGGAAGCCTTTTTAGAAGACCTTCACAGTCTGGAAGCAGGCGCTGCCTAACTCAAACTCTTGCTTGGAACTTTCCCTTTTGGGGCCAGCAGGTGGTATGGCATTGATGCACTGAAATCCTACATGGCTGACCACTGTTCAAGTCCCAAACTTGGTGGCTTGAAAATCATACTGGAAGTACCGGCAGATGGCAAAATGGTTATATTGCTGGACTCCTGCATAGCTTATGTTTCAAGTCCCAGACCTGGCAACTTAAAACTCATGCTGGGGGAACCAGCAGTTGGCATAATGGCTGTATCTCCGGACTCCCACGTAGTCGACCCCGATTCAAGTCCTGGACCTGGTAGCTCAAACTCACGTAAATTTGGGCACCCAGTGTTTTTCAAGCCTGAGTCCAAGACTTGAACCTGAACTGTGTAGCCAGCCACGTGAGATTCAGCACCTTAAACACAATGCCACCTGCTGTAGACCTTTTCAATGAGCTCCCTCCCTCCAGTTATAGGTAAAAAATATTGCCACCTGCCATAAACATGCCTGATTTAAAAAAACGGTTAGAAGAGGCTCACCCACATGGGAAGATTCCAGGTGCCTACCTGGAGGTTTAGAGAGGTCTTGGAGTATGCCACGCCCATGATCTGAAGCTAGCTGAGGCTGGGGATGGACCACAGCATCCAGATGCTGTTAGGGGGTGCCATTTACCTGACTCATGGAATAAATTTAAAAAAAAGGGAAAAAAAAGTGCTCAAATGTAAAAGATCAAGTGAACACTATTTTTCATTAGCAGAATCAGGCCACAGAGCATGGGGTGGCCTGCCTCAAAGAGCAAATGTCACCTTATCTTCCTTTTCCAGATCCAAAGGCCGACAAATCACAGATGCAAGACACTGATTCACTGAAAACAAACGTTCCAAAGTACCACACATACAACAAAAGATTTTCATTTTAGCAGTTTTTAATAAGAACGGCATATAAGATTATTTTACTCCTGCATCTTCTCGATTGTTTCTTCCTTATATTTGCCCTTTTCCTTTCCTACTTGGCGAGACTTGGCTTTCCGTTCAAGGATCTTTTTGCGGTCTTTGTCCAGCTTTAGTCTGGTGATAACCACCTGGAAAGAGAAGGAAAGAAAAACCTCAAGCTTCAAATAATTACTGACACAACAAATAGTGAGGCCCAACATCTAATCCCTTTTCCCAAACCTAAGGTAAGGGAAGCCTAAACATGATTAACTTTTAAAAAGTTTCAGGGAACCAGAAGTTAGCGTAATGGCTATGTCGCTGGACTCCAACGTAGTCGACTGCGGTTCGTGTCCCGGACCCGGTGGCTTAAAATTCACGCCGGGCGCGTGTGTGTGCGTGCGTGCCCAAGATCCCAAGAGAATGGAGGAGAAGGGATTGCGGTGTGACCATCCCCCCTGGGGGGTGATTTCTCGCTTTCTGTCTCTCAGTCTCTCTGTCTGTCTGGCGAGCGCACGCGCCCTACAGTGAAAATCTCTCCAAAGGAAAAAAAAAAAAAGTTTCACAGCAATGCTCTGCTTAAGACAAGCTGGACCACACATTACAATCACCGTTTGACCAGATCCTCCTCTTTCTCATGTGCATGTACACATTCTAGTATGAATAAGGAGGGAAAAAGTTCCAGGAGTCACCTTCTTAAAAACAAACAAAAAACACCTGCCAGAGGGTTCACAAGCACTCCAGAGGCAGAGAAACCACCCAACAGGCATGGTCACACTACAAAAAGTGAGAAAGCAGGCCACCAGGTCCAGGACTCAAACCATGGTCGGTCATGTGGGAGTGTTCAGTGCCTTAGCCACCATGCCACCTGCTGGCCTCTAACTTCAGAATTCTAAGGCTGGAGGGACCAGCAGTTGGCATAATGACTATGTCGCTGGACTCTCATGTAGTCGAAGTGGTTTGAATCCTGGATCCAGTGGCTTAAACTCACACCGGGCATGTGTGTGTGCATGCCCAAGATCCCAAAGAGAATGAAGAAGGGATTGCGGCATGGCCATCCCCCCTGGGGGTGATTTTTCACATTCTGTCTCTGTTTCTGGAGAACGCATGTGCCCTACAGCAAAAACCTCTAAAAAAAACAAAACAAAATAATCAACTGAAGACCCCAATTCTGTTTTGATAGCCTTGTAGCCTAGAATCTGCAATTCGATCCAATTGGCAGGATAGTTGACTGAGCAAACCAGGAGACACATTCTGAGCAGCATGGCTGTGGGAACACCATGGAGGCCAGTAGACCAAAACATGCAGTGCAAGAAAAAAGATGTCAGAAAAGAGGGAGGTCAGGTAGTCTTACAGGTTACTCTGATGACAAGGGCAGACAGGATTCTAAATATAGCACAACTGCAGCCAGGTTTTACTGATGTAGAACATGTAACAAATGCATTAAAACTGGTGATTTTGGCCTAAGCAAGTGGAAGAACAAAGCTGCCATATACCGTAACGGTGGAAAACTGAAGATGTTTTAAGGATAAATTGGGATTCTGAACACATCTGGTTAGAGATTCTAAATAGACACCCAAGCTGGAATACAAAACTGGCAGCTGGATATTAAATCTGGAGTTTGGGGAAAGAGATGTGGGTTGGAACCATCGGCTTCTAGATATCTGAAGTCCTACGACGGGAATGGGAGATGAAAATAACTAGTGACGGGAACCAGCAGTTAGCGTAATGGCTATGTCGCTGGATTCCCACGTAGTCGACCGCGGTTTGTGTCCCGGTGGCTTAAAACTCACGCTGGGCGCGTGTGCGTGCGTGCCCAAGATCCCGAGAGGAGAATGGAGGAGAAGGGACTGCGGCGTGACCATCCCCCCCTGGGGGGGGATTTCTCGCTTTCTGTCTCTATGTCTCTCTCTGTCTGTCTGGTGCGCTCACGCGCCCTACAGTGAAAATCTCTCCAAAAAAAAAAAAAAAAAGACTCGAAAGTATCAGCTGTGCCTCACACTGCCCTGTATACAGAAAGGCTGAGCCTGACAACCAACCTGATGATCCTGACAACAGCTGATCTAGTGGCAGGAGGCAAAAATATGACATAAGTAGATTAAAGAATGACAAAGCTCTTACACTTAAGAGAAAAATACTTCAGTAATTAGAGGTAGGGAAGCGGGTAAAGAGAGGTGGCCAATTTTAACAGCTCATTCTATTCTTTGTATGAGCCTTCAGACTTTTTTTTGTAGTTTGAAAATTAGGCTCATGGTGCCAGTGTAAGATCTAAACAAATCTCCAGTTTTTGGACTTTCACCGTGTACGTTACCTTTCTACTGAACACCAATTTTGTGTGTGATTTTTGTCATAAGGGCGCACGTGCTTGCTGTACAAGCAGACAGAGACAGATAGCAAGAAATCATCCCCTAGGGGGATGACTACACTGCAATGTCTTCTCCTCCCATCAACTACATGAGATCCAGGGATGTAACCATTATGCCCTCTACTGGTCCAATCAATGTCAATTTTTAAAAACTTGGAAATAGAAATTAGAGATAGCAGTGTCAAGTCAGAGACCATAATTAGTATAATTAGCAAGAATTACAATTTGGAAAGATTCACATAAAAATTCAAAAGGAACTACTGCTATGTGAATCTGGTCTGACCTGTGGGATCTTTATTTTTGAGATTTCTGTGATAGGGTATGTCACTGGAGACACAGACAGAAAGTGAGAAATCAACCCCCAAGGGGTACAGCCAGGCCGCAATCCCTTCTCCTCCATTCTACTCTCTAGATCTTGGCATGCACACACAGACATGGTCTAGGACCTGGACCCTGGTAGATTATGTGGGAGTACAGCGATGGAACCACTGCGCCACCTGCTGGTCCCAACCTGTGATATCTTAACCTCTGAGCTTCACATTTGCTCCATCTATAAAGGTTTAGCACCTGCCTCCCAAGACTGCAGAGTTGCCCATAGCTTACTCAATTCTATTGAATACACAAAAGCAAACAGAGCTAGGTTCTATTTTCTGAATTTTAGATCTATTACTTATTATCAGCTTACTAAAAACTTTAAAGATACATGAGATGTATGTAGAAAATGACTCTTAAACACACTTCAGGAACGTTTTACTCTGTATTAAAATTTTTCAATGCCAGGAAATGATGCAGTGGAAGTCACTGGACTCCCATATGGCCAATCCTGGTTCGAGTCCCAGACCCAGTGGCTTGAAACTCATGCTGGGCACGTGTGTTCAAGATCCAGGGATTGCAGCATGGCTAGCCCCCCTGGGGGGTTATTTTTCACTTTCCCTCTCACTGTCTGTCTCCCCTACTTCAGAGTACAGTGTCCCAAGGCAAAAACTTCTTAAAAATGTTTTCCCCCAATGCAATACAGTCATTGCTTTAAGACATGTCTTCAGGTGCATCTAAAATTTGGAACTATTTCTTTTCTATTGCCGGAAGGTGCTGCACTTGTCAGAGACAGAGAGAGGAGAAAGCACCCCCCAATGACAGGTCATGGTCATGCCACAATCCCATTTCCTCCATTACTCCCCTTTCCAGGTTCTGGGTATGCACACACATGGGCAGCTATTTTCCAGGCTGGTGGGGCTGGGATCTGAACTATGTACTAGGCCATGGGGGATCTGGCTCCCTTAACCACATGGCTGTGGGATGGCCCAGAGACTATATTTGCAACTGCTCTATAAACAAGCCATCACGCATACCAACAACTGCAGTAACCATCTTCTTTCACTTACCTTGCTGGGGTGAATCCCCACATGGACCGTTGTGCCATTAGCCTTTTCCCGCTGCACCCGCTCAATATAGATGACATATTTCTTCCTGTAAACTTGGACCACTTTGCCAATTTGCTGACCTTTATAGTGTCCTCGCACAACCTACAGGCAAATTAAATAATATTTAGATGAAAGAAAAAATTAACCTTGTAAATCAGGAATGACTGACAGTCACACATATACCATTCACTCTTTCAGATCGATGAGAACTTTCAATTTCAGAAGACTTAATTGTTAAAATCTGCCAGTAATTGTATCCCTGGCTTTAGCTAACCTGCAAATAAATCATGCCCTATATTCTACAATGAATGGTCTACCAGCAGCCACAGGCTGGTTAAAGGTTAAAAAAGAGCCCATCTTAGTTTTCTATACAAAATGGACAAAGCGAAAATTGTCTCAAAAGAAGCCATTAGTACCAGCCAAAGAATGGGTAGCAACCAACATTTAAGGGAACAAACCAATTACTTCCCAAAGTTTTAACTAGTGGTCCCCAGCTTATCAGGAAGCAAATCACAGGTAGCTTCTGGACAGATGTTCCTTTTCACTGCCATATCTTCAATGCTTCCAAGATCTAATGGCAATTTTGGCATTGGCATGGCAGGGAATAGTGGCTGCTCTCAACCTACACTGCTCCCATCGAGAACTGGTTTAAGTTCATTTAACTGGGCATTAGCACCACTAAACAGTGATAATGTACAAGTTGCTTTGGAGACTGCCTGAATTCTTTTATTGCCAACTGCAGGTTACAGCTAGGAAACATTTACAGGAAGATTCACTTAAACAGATTCACGTTATTTACTGATACACTCAATGAAGCACGTGAGACTATGGTTCAATGAGAAGCTAGAATCAGAATACAGTATTTAGATTCTGGGCAGTTGTTTACTGGCCCGCACATGCCTCTTTGAAAGGAGGATAATTCTAAAGTAATATTCTGATTATCTGTTTTGCTCTTTCATTTAATTATAGCTGCATCTGATGCCAATTTTGACCAAATGAGGGAGAACAGAAATGCAGCATGCCTTTTCCTGGTCCCTAGTTAAACTCAGCTTGCAATCCTGTCCTGAGGGATTATCTCTCTGAAGATAATCCCTTTCTAAGCTAAGCGTGTGGGACAGGGATCAAGAGAACCTGAAAAAGCAGGGTTACATACCTGAACTTCATCATCCTTTCGGATGGGCATAGATCGCACGTTGTACTTCTGCCTCAGCTCTTTGGAAAGGGGGGAAGACATTATTTTCCTTCGGATGTGGGAAGGTGCATTGAAATGCCTTTTACGGTTCTTGCTTCGGTCAGAAGTCACGAAAGGATTGAACTTCATTTTGGCTAAAAAGTGAATAAGACCCTTATGTGACCAAAACAGTAACAATTTCATCTTGACAGTTTAGAATGCCAACAGAAATTAGCATATTTTGTAACTCCATCAGAAATGGCTTTACAAAAGCCTATCAACTGAAAGGCGCTTTGCTAGGATCTTTGTTAAACGTGTATTTGGAGAAGAGTCTTCCATGATTAATACACTTGTTTCTTGTTTACAATCTCCGAACTCAAGTTCCACTGAGAGTCTTAACTGGATTTGTAAATATCTCTGTCGGATGACAGCAAAGCAGTTTACAATCTCCGAACTCAAGTTCCACTGAGGGTCTTAACTGGATTTGTAAATCTCTGTCGAATGACAGCAAAGCAGACCAACAAGTCAACTCACCATTTGGAAGGTCTTAGACCAACCAACATTCACCTTCTACGGACTTGAGAGTGAACACAGCTGCTCGGAAATGAATGGATCAGACCCCCCAATCCGAACCTGGAATCTCCTGCAGACGTCAGGTTCAAAAAGCCTTCCAGTGGGAGAGAGCGGAACACAAGTTCCGTAAAGGCTTTACCGGGACACTTATTTCCAAGACCATTCGTTAGGACACCACACGCCTCAGCCCTAACTACCCCCACGGGCTCCCTACTGGCCGCCTCGGATTTCCGAGTCCTCAAAACCCCTGTCCCCCTCTTCTCCAGCCCGGAGGCCCTTAAGTTAGGGAGAAGACAGGCCGAAACCCTCCTGGCCTCCCTCCCTAGCTGTTACTCGGCCTGCTGAAGAACCTTGGGGGCCTCAGGGTCGACAGTCACCAAACCAACGAATGGATGGCACTGGATTTCACGCGCACCCCTGACGAAGCCTCACCCGCTGCAGCTCCGACGATGGCCGCGCAAGAGAAAGGTCTACGAGTTACTTCCGGTTCTGTAAGTTTACGAGCGATCTCGCGAGACTGATCTCTCTTGGAACAAGAGAGGCGCGGAGTTCGAATGAGGAAAGCAATGATGACTTGTGGCCCCCTCCTGGCTCGGAGGGGAACTGCGAGGGCCTACAAAACTGCGGGTCCAGCTGTCTCCTTTCGATGTCTGGGTGCTGCCGCTGAAACCTCCGGGAAGGGTCGTCCCTCGGCAAGTCGCGGGGGCGGCTCAGAGTCCGACTGCCTCGGTGGGTGATGGAGGAGCAAGTGGCCTCAGGGTACCCTGAATCTTCACTCCTGGATGCTGAGTGGCTGGCAACCCTCGTCCTTGACCGAGAAGGGGCAGGTCCTACTTTGGTCGCCAGAAGGCGCTGGGGCCCCAGCCGGCCGGCCACCTGGGCTACCTGGATCTCACCATCCCCGCGGGGACCGATGGCGCGGACGTGACGAGCGCAAGGGTCCTTTAACAAGCTCCAGCCTGACTCCGGCTGTCGCCTCGCCTCGGTGTGTGTGGCTGCTGTGCTGCCCGCCCGAGATTCCGCTCCGGCGGGTGAGCATCTTGCCCGGACCAGCTTCGTGCTCAACACTGGAGGCTCAAAATAAGCCCCAGCGTGTGCTTGCAGGGGACATCGACGACAGAGCCAGCGACCCAGTCCGCAGGGAAAGTGCTGCCGGGCCCGCTGCCCCTGGTGCTGCTGTGCTGGGGGCAGAAGAGAGCCCTGAGGTCAGAGAAGACCTCTGGGGTGAGCTCTCCCCGACTGGGTTTTGGAGAATGTTAAAAGTAGCACGATGAGGCAGAGGGGTATTATTTTTTAAAATAATTATTTTATTTAACTTTATTTATTTACTTATTTTTAATTTGACCAGAGAAGGACACACACAGAGAGAGAGGAAGCGCTGACTATGTGGGAGTGCAGCGCCCTTAACCACCACACCACCTGCTGGCCTGGCAGTGGGACAGTTTGTGGGAAGATGGGGAGGTGTGAAGCCACTTGACACCTTGTTTCGGTGAACCAAGTCCTCATGGCTGAAGAGAGAAGCTCTCAGATGGAAGCCCAGAGGCCTCGGGAAGAACTTCTCTAGCTTCCTTACCTGCTCTGTCTGTTTCCTGAGGTCGCCCCCATATTCCTCTCTTCCCTTGAGATGCTGTTTCCCAGCTCCTGTCATTCTCTGCAGTCACCCTGCCCTCAACTTCCTTACCTCCCTCTCTGTTCGACACTGAGCCACTGGAAGGAAGGAAGCCTTCGGCCAGGTCCATGTTTGGACAGCATGACCCCTCTGTTCACTGTGAAGACCGTTGGGGTACCGCACCAGTGGTACATGCAAATTCTGGTCATCAGTAGCCTAGTGATAAAGTCTATCTCAGCACAGTGTCTGTTGGGTGTCTTGTTCGACCTCCTCTGGCTGCCTATTCTCTTCCTCTTCCCTGCATTCTTCTTTTTTTAAAAAAAGAATTATTTCATTTTTGTTAGAGAATTATTTAATTTAATTTTACTTATTCATTCATTTTAATTTGACCAGAGAGAGAAACACACAGAGAGAGAGAGAGAGAGAGGGAAAACAAGAAAGCAAGTCACCAGATCTGGAATTTGAACCATGGTCAGCCATGTGGGAGTGTCCGGCGCGTTAACCACCATGCTACCTGCTGGTCCCCAAGAGTTATTTAATTTAAAAAAAAATTTTATTTATTTTGATTTGAGCAGAGAGGGACAGGATGAGAGAGACAGTGAGAGAGAAAGAGAGGGAACATTAGAAAGCAAGCCGCCAGGTCTGGGACTCAAAACACAGTCAACCTTGTGAGAGTCCAGCGCCCCATCCACCACACCAGCCACCCCTCTGCATTCCTCTTGATTTGAAAAAAAAAAAAGATCCTGTTAAACTGACCCTTTAAGATCATTCAAGCTTTTATTTTTTTAAGTTTAGTTATTTATTCCATGAGTGAGAGAGAGACAGAGACACAACATCCTCAACCGAGTCCCAATGCCATGATCCACCCCTAGCCTCAGCCTGCCCCTGTCATGAGCACACAAGTGCCCCATGTACTCAGGGAGGTCTCTGGACGTGAACCCAGGACCTCCCCATGTGAAAGACCTTCCCATGTGAAGCATTGTATTTTATTGCTGCACCAGCATCTGCCTCCTTACTCCCTGCTTTTATTTTATTTATTTTCTGAGAGAGGAGGAAAAATAAACACCCTCAGTGGGATCTTGCATTGTGATCCATGCTCCTGCCCAGGTCTCCCAGCCAGTCAAGATCATGGGCATGATCCATGCTCCTGCCCAGGTCTCCCAGCCAGGATCATGGACGAACACACTGCCTGCTGACTTGTTGGCTGGGAACCCTTTTGGATCCAGCTTTGTGTGTTACCCACGGTCACCAAGCCGGCCCAGGAAGAACCCTTTTGGATCCAGCTTTGTGTGTTACCCAAGCCGGCCCAGGAAGCTGGCCTTTATGAAGCCCTGAGACACACCAAAGCAGGGATTGTGTCCACATTCCACACCTCATGTTCCTTGGACTGAACTGCATTCTAGGCACCAAACCATCACATGTCTCGTTCACGCATTATACAGGCCTTAGCTGGCTCTTCCTGTTTACTAATCCGCGTGGGGCACTGCAGATCCCAGCACCTCCCCCGAGGGAGCACTTTGTCTAGGAGTAGACAGATGTCAGACATGCCAACAAACAAGCAAAATACAGTGTCCCCGGGAAGACGAGGGATGTGGTGGCCGGGTCCTTTCCCTGAGGTGGGGCGGGAGGTTCTCAAGTCACCCTTGGATGGCTTCTGGAAAGCTGGGCAGGAGTTTTCCAGGTAGACCGTAGAGGGAGTGTCTCAGCAGATGGGGCCGCCATGGCCCAGACCCCACGCCAGCACTGCTCCTGGGGAACTGTGGGTGGCTGGTGCAGACAGTCCACCATGGAGTTCCTTTGCACCTGGTGAGAGGAGGGAGAAAGAAAGGGAGGGTGAGGCGAAGTCGTTTATTAAGTTCTGAAAAAGGGCATTTGGACGATCGAGAGGTCAAAGGGAGCTAACAGCATAGCAGTCCTATGAATTGTCCACAGGGTTCCTCAGGGAGAGGGCATGGATCAGGATTTGAGGGCCAAGTGGGCACCCAGGCTCCTGGCAACCTGGCCCAGGACCCAGCCAGTAATGAGAGTCCTACGCTTGCCTGGTGGGCTTAGATTTCATAAGGTTACCATGATGAAAATGTATGTGTGCGGTTTAGGGGTGCATGTGCATAGAGGAGGAAGCAAAGAGCAACAGAGGTTATGTTTAACTCCAGGCATCCATCTGTCTGTCTCTCTTTTTCTTTAGTACCCTGACTCCAGGTGCTTGCTTAACATAAAAGAGTATTCCTGAGAAGAAAAATGATGGGACCAACAGGTGGTGTGGTGGTTAAGGCAGCTGGATCCCACATAGTTAACTCCATGGTTCAAGTCCCAGAACCGGCAACTTGAAAAACACACCAGGCGCGTGTGTGTGTGTGTGTGTGTGTGTGTGTGTGTGTGTGTACATGCCCAAAATCCCGAGAGGAGAATGGAGGAGAAGGGATTGTGGTGTGGCCATTCCCCTGGGAGTGGGGGATGGTTTCTCACTTTCCCTCTCTGTCTCTCTCTCTCTCTCACTGTCTTTCTCTCTCTCCATCAAGTGCCAGTCCCCTACAGTAAACAAATAAAAAGAAAAAGGAAACATAGAGAAGGAGGAATCCCAAAAGCACATTAATGATGGGACCATAAACAATGACAGGAACATGGGAATGCTGAGGAGGTTAAACTTTTTACCTTAGTCCTTGGGGTGCCAGGTCAGCAGCGGTGTCATACCTCCAACCAGACAAACCAGCCCTCTGAGTCGGAGGCCGATACTCTTCAACCACAGGACAGGTGGTTCGGCCACTCCAGCGCACTCGGAGCTGTCTTTGCACCAGGCGGCAGCTGTGCACACCGGAGCTCTCTTTTGCTTCTAATCTGATTTTTCAGTTCAAGTTTTAAATGCATTTACTTGGTCCAGAAATTGAAAGTGTAAGAGAGAGAGTGAAAACTCTCCCCCATTCCATCATTTTCTTCATCGCCTTCCAAATTACTCATTGTTACTAGTTTTGTATATCTTCCCTATCTGTACGCAAACATAAGCAAATAGCAATGCAAATTCTTATTCTCTCCTCTTTCTACACAAACTATAGTATCTGATACCCACCCCTTGCTTTTTCTCATTTGCCATTGTATCATGGGGACTTTCGTGCCAGATCATAGCACCCTTTCTTGTTTTTGGTTTTTGTTTGTTTGTTTTTTAGAATTATTTGTTTAGGGGGGACTGGCAGATGGTGTGGTTAAAGGTGCTGGATTCCCACATGGCTGACTGCAGTTCAAGTCTTAGACTGGTAGCTTGCTTTCTCGTTTTTCCTTTCTCTGTCTCTATCTGGTCAAATTAAAAAATAATAATAACAAATGGAATGAAATAAATACATTATCATTTTTTAAAAAAGAATTATTTGTTTAATTTTGGGGCTGGCAGGTGGCATGGTGGTTAAGGTGCTGAGCTCCCACACGGCCAACCATGGTTCAAGTCCTGGACCTGGTGGCTTACCTTCTCACTTCTCTCTCTCTCTCGCTTGTCAAATTGAATAATAATAATAAATTTTAAAATTAAATAAGATAATAAAAAAGAATTATTAATTTATTTTTATTTATTATTATCTTTTTAAAAAAATTGCTACCGGGCATGTGTGCTTACCAGACAGAGAGAGGGAATGTGAGAAAGCAAGCTATCAGATCTGAGACTCAAACTGCGGTTGGCCATGTGGGAGTCCAGCACCTTAACCACCATGCCACCTGCTGGTCCCCCTTATTCTTTTTTATTTTATTTGAAAAAAGTTTTCTTTTGGTATTGCTGTTTATTTACTTAAATTTTACAGAGGGCACATGTGGTTAGAAAGATGCAGAAAAGGAGAGAGGAAGAAAGCACTCCTCAATGGGATATGGCCATACCACAATCCCTTCTCCTCCATTTCTCCTGTCAGGATCTTGGGCATGCATGCACACATGCTGCTGTGTTTTTCAAGCTGCTGCGTCAGGGACTTGAACTGTACTGTCGGCTATGTGGGCTCTGACTTCCTTAATCACTAGACCTCACAGCCATCCATCCTCCTTTTTTTTTGAGAGATTTTTTGCTATAGGGTACCTGCACTTGCCGGAAAGATGGAGCGACAGAAAGCCAGAAATCACCCCCCCTGGGGAATGGCCACGCCTCAATCTCTTCTCCTCCATTCTCCTCTTGGGATTTTATTTTAGGCATGCCTGCACATGCACCCGGCATGAGTTTCAAGCTACCAGGTCTGAGACTTGAACCGTGGTCAACCATGTTGGAATCCAGCTACATAATTATTACACCATCTGCTGGCCCCCTCCTTGCTTTTTTGGAGAGGTTTTTGCTATAGGATGTGTGCGCTCACCAGAAAGACAGAGAGAAACAGAGAGACAGAAAGTGAGAAATCACCCCCGAGGTGGGATGGCCACAATCCCTTCTCCTCCATTCTCCTCTCAGGATCTTGGGCACGCATGCACCCGCGCCCGGCATGAATTTAAGCCACCAGGTCCAGGACTCGAATTGCAGTTGACAACATGGGAGTCCAGTGACATAGCCATTATGCCAATTGCTGGTCCCTCCTTGCTTTTTTTATAACTGCATGATATCCTGCATGATATTTTAAGTTAAATAACCAAATGCTATTGATGAGCATTTTGGGTTTTTCCAACCCTCTGTTCCTACAAACAATACTGCAGTTAAGTATGTTGTACACGTGTCGCTTACCACGTATGGAAGTATGTCTGTTGGCTGTATTTCTAGGACAAGAATTGCTGGGTCAGAGTGGGAATTTTGATCGATGTGTCAAGTTTCCCTTGAGGGGTATTACCAACATACATTCCCACCAAGTCACCTGCCTCCGTCAGCCTCAGCAGCAGAGCGGGTTACGACACGTTCAGTGTTTGACAGCTAATAGGTGAAAACTGACTTGCTAACAGAATTGGCATTTCTTTCACAAGTGAGGATGAATAAATGTGTAAGAGCTATTTGCAGTTGTGTTTCTGTACTTTTTCATCTAAAGTGAATCATGCAAGCCATCTGGTAGTGTGCTGGTTGGGCGCCTGGATTCTACGAGAGCGGACTATGTAGTGTGAGTCAGCTATTGTTCCTAAGCAACAGCTTCAAAAACATGCCTGGCCTCTGTGCGAGTGTGCCCAAAATCCCAAGAGAAGACGGCCGGAGAAGAAATTGTGGTGTGACCACGCCAGCTGGGGGTCCTTTCTCACTTTCTCTCTCTTTGTGTCTCTCCCTATAGTAAACTAAGAGAGGGAAAAGAAGGAGAAAAATAATAATCAAGTGAATTATCTAGGGGCCAATGGGTGGTGCAGTAGTGACACAACTCTGCAATGCCAGACCCACAGGGGAAGGTCCCAAGTTGGTGCCCGGCAGTGTCTGAGTACATGCAGGGTGTGTGTGCTCACACACTCGTGGTTGGGGCTGGCCGAGGGGGGATTGTAGCCGTCAGGGTGGGTGAAGACCTTGTTGGGGTGCCTTTTTCTTTGTCTATCTCTTTCTCTTTGAAGACATAAATCAGCCTTAAACAAAGTAAAGTGAACTATCCTCAAAGTTCAAGCTCAGAGTTTTCCACACATACTGCAAAGTCTCTGGGATCTTTGAGAAAATATATACCTTTATTTTAAAAATAGCTTTTGACGTTTGAAAATAAAAGAAGTACCATCCACATGTCACCATGGAACAACATGAAAAACACTGTGGGGAATTATTTTTATTCCTATAATAAATATCCTCCCCCCCCGCCAGAATCTACCTGTATACCCACCAAGTTCCTATGTTCTTCTCTTGGAAAAACACGAAGTCCATACGTGCTTAAAAGCACACTCCTATGTCCCAAATGTGCCCTGTAGTGTGGACCTATTTTCTAAGGGTCCCAAATGGCAGCCACTACAGGCATTTGGGAACTGGCTGAGTGGCAGAGAACAAGTCCCTTCTCTCCACACTTAGCCAACTGACTCATGCGGACTGAGAAGCACCACCTGTCTGAGAGAAGAGCAGGGGGTTTTGTTGTTTTCCATCTCCAGGTGATGGTGGACTTAAGAGGCCTCAATAAACAGCTACTAGCTGTTCCCAAATGCCTCGCTTCCCAGGCAGGTTCCAGTGTGTGGTTTTACTGGTGGGCCTCGTCTCGGTGCAGTGCAGGTCCCCTGGTAAAGAAGCCTGGGCGGGCAGCTGGCAGTCCCTGGGTGTTGGCATTCCTTGACAAGCACAGCTGTTTTCCTCTCCACCCTTCCGCACCCAGCCCAGCCTGGGAATCTGCCTCGGAAACTGGCCCAGCTGGTGTAGCCTCTAATGAGTGGTTGGGTCACAAGGAACAGGACTTGGGCTGGGAGGGAGGCGGGAGTCCCCAAGGGTTAATTTGCCCGCATAGTTCTCAGCTGACTCGAGTCTCACCTGTCTGGCTTCCCCTTCCTTCCTGCCTTCCTTGTCCATCCTGGAGAGCCCCAAGACAGAATTTGGCCCACCCCTTGGGCCTGAAGGGCTCAGGAAGACTTCTGGCTCTGTGTGTGGGCCACTCTGCTGGCCCTGGCCTCCTATTTGTTGATATGACCTCAGCTCTCCCCAAAGACCTTTTTTGTGTTGCATCTCCCAGAAATTCTGGGCCATAGCCTCAGATCAGCTCCTCCTTCAGGGAAGAGCTCACAGGCCGGCAGGTTGGAGGCCGGGAGGGCTGGGATGGGATGCTGAGACTCCCCGAAACCTGGGCTTCAGTCCTGGCACAGCCCCCTCTCTCTGCTCCTGCAGGCAAGCTAGAGAATCGTGGCCCCCAGGAGTCCCACCAGTGGGGTCCCATGGAGCAGGACACATGCAGTAGAGCTTCCCTGTCCCAGGCAGGCCAGCCTGGTCACCTGGCAGGTAAAGTCTGCTGCTGGGGGTTAGTGCCCCCCCTAGAGGGCAGGACCATCCTTCCAGCCTGCTGGATCCCAGCCTGGAGGGAGGAGGGGGATCTGCTGGGGCACACATGGGAGCCACACTTGGGGCATCAGCTCAGCTTAGCTCAGCTCTAGCCTCAGGGGTCAACATCCCCAATCTCTCTGCCATGCCCAAGCCTTGGCTGGAATCCCGAGTTGAAGGGAGAAGACCACCATATTTCCACCACAGCCACTAAGATGAAGGGAGAAGACCACCATATTTCCACCACAGTCACTACAACGCTGCTCTCTGCCCTGGTCCTCCCGGCCACCTGGCTGCCTGCCGACCACCCTCCCAGCCCCGTGGGACCAGGTCTGCACCGGGTCCCCTCTGTCCCCTCCCCTGTCACGGCCAGCGCTCAGGCCAGCCTCACGCCTGCTTCCTCACCAGGAGCACCCAGGGCAAGATGGCAGCCACCACGGCCACCACGGCAATGAGGGTGATGAGCAGGAGGGCCCGCGAGCGACAGCAGAAAGAGCGGGCAGAGCGGGGAGCCGGGGACGCCTCGGAGAGCTCGGCCAGGCTGCGCCGCGGCAGGACGCTGTCCTGCTCTCCCAGGGGCATCCCGTGGCGGCTGATGACGAAGATCTGCGACTCCCGGGGCAGGCTGGGCAGCAGGTCCAGGGGGAGCTGGGCGCTCTGACCCGGGCTGCCGGGCAGCCTCGCCTGGCTCGGGGAGGGTCTCCAGACAGGCTGGGAGATGGCCAGGGGGTTCGTGTGGCCCATACTGTCCGTGGGGGGTACGGAGGGCAGGCCCACGGGCACTGACAGCGTCTGGGAGCTCTTGTCCAGCATGGAGGGCCACCGGGAGCTCTTCTTGCTGAGGAAGGTGACATAGCGGCAGATGGGGCAGACGATGGTCCTCTGGACCTGGCCGTCCACCCGGGTGGAGAGCAGGTACTTGACCAGGCAGTCATGGCAGAACACGTGGCCGCAGCTCAGGGTCCGGCTGGCGCCTTCCAGGTCCCGGAACTTCTCGTAGCACACCGGGCACTCGCTGCCCGAGCTGTCCTTGCTCTCTCCTTCTGACATGGCCCCTGGGAGGAGGCAGGCTCAGCTGTGGGAAGACAGCGTTAGTGGGGCCTTCCCCTCCTCCCCCTCTCTTCCCGACTCCCACCTTCCCCCTTCCACTCTCTCTTTTTTTTTATAACTAGTTTAGCCGTACACATAGAAGATGTTCAGCAAATGTGTGAATTGAGTTGATTTCTTTTTCTTTTTTTTTTTTTTTTTGGAGAGTTTTCGCTACAGGGTGGGTGCACTGGCCAGAGAGACAGAGAGACAGAGAGACAGAAAGTGAGAAATCACCCCCAGAGGGGGATGCCCACGCTGCAATCCCTTCTCCTCCATTCTCCTTTAGGGATCTTGGGCATGCACGCACACGCGCATGGCGTGAGTCCAAGTCATGGGGTCCGTCCTCCATTCTCCTTTAGGGATCTTGGGCACGGACGCACACGCGCATGGCGTGAGTCCAAGTCACGGGGTCCATCCAGCGACATAGCCATTATGTCAATTGCTGATCCCTCCACTCTCTCTTTATCCCTTCTGCCTCTTCCTTTACTCTTGCTCTTTCCTCTTCTGCTGCCCCTCCCCAGTGGCCTACTTGAATCTAGCCAAGACCTAAGACTGAGCTTGGTCTTAAGCAGGGACTGAGACTCAGATAACAAGAGATCCCAGCCAGGCTGTGCTCTGGAAGGAGGCGTGTGGGGTGTAATAAGCACCTCAAATCCCCAATGCCTTACCTCAACCCCAATTGCATTCGTGGTGAGGTCACCATCTCCCCTTTTCCTGGTTCAAATCTGGAAGTGAAGATGGGAGGACCCAGTTCCTAGGGGAGGCAGGGAGCTAGGGAGATGCATGCCCAGCTACAGGCCAAAACTCGGCAATGGAAAGTCCCCTATACCAAAAACCTCTCCAAAAAAAAAAAAAAAAAAAAAAGATATTCACATAGTCTCCCTTCAGATTACTAAAATGAAGGATAAAATGATCATTTACAAAGAAGCCTTAACCAAGTGCCCAGGTTGGACTCTGCTAGCATCATATGCCTCCTGACACAGATGCAAAGACAACACATCATTTGTAATACTTCTGCCAAAAATGCCGAACCTTACTCTAATCACAAGGAACCAAATTTGACAAAAATTCTACAAAATAAAAAGCTTGCACTATTCAAACATGTGAAGGTCATGAGAAACAGACTGGGGAACCGCTCCAGGTTAAAGGAGACTAAAGACTAAATGTAATATATGATCCTAGATTCGATCCTGATCAGAGGGAACCGTCATAAAGAAGTTCATTAGGGGGACCAGCAGGTGGCATGGTGGTTAAGAGTGCTGGACTCTCACACATGGCTGACAGAGGTTCGAGTCCTGGACCTGGCAGCCTGCTTTCTCACTTTCCCCCTCTCTTTCTCTCACTGGTCAGCACATGTGCTTACAGCAAATTTAAAAATAATAATAATAAATAAGATTAAATAAATGATTTTATAAAAAGTTTCCATGATCAGGACCAGCAGTTGGCGTAATGGTTATGTCGCTGGACTCCCATGTGGTCAACTGCGGTTCGCGTCCTGGACCTGGTAGCTTAAACTCACGCTGGGCGTGTGTGTGTGTGTGTGTGTGTGTGCCCAAGATCTTGAGAGGAGAGTGGAGGAGAAGGGATTGCAGTGTGGCCATCCCTCCAAGGGGGTGATTTCTTGTTTTCTGTCTCTCTCTTTCTGGTGAGTGCACACGCCCTATAGCAAAAACCTCTCAAAAAAAAAAAATTCCCAAGATCATAGCTGTGCAGCCTAAACTTATCTAAAACAGCCTCTGTAGAGGGATCCATGACCACCTGTCTTTGTTACATCCAGTCTCCTGTATCTGTGGTTCTGTAAACACACATGTAAACGATCACGAATTGAAAATATTTGAAAAAAAAAATCCACTTGCATACCATTTACATTGTATCAGGATAATAAGTATAAGGATTTGAAGTATACAGGAGGATATACATAGGTTTGTGTACACATACTATGCTGTTTTATAGAAGGGACTTGAGCATCTGCAGATTTTGGTATTTGTATGGTAAGGTGTCCTGAAACCAAGCCCCACAGACTGAGGGATGACTTATTTTTTTTAGTTTTTTTTTTTTTTTTTTTTTTTTTTTTTTTCCAGGGGTTTGTCCTCACCAGGAAC
>NW_006160005.1:224456-240890 GCF_000334495.1 Tupaia belangeri chinensis
CCCTCTCCTCCAGTCTGCTCTCAGGATTTCGGGCACACATGCATACATGCCTGGTGTATTTTTCCAAGGGCCAGGTCTAAGACTCAAACTGCAAAATTGCCATGCAGGATCCAGCCACCTCAACAACCACAGTGGCGCTGAGACCACTAAATATTCTTCCATCAAATGCCAGAGACTAAAGACCACTGGACACACTGAAAAACTGAGCTGTGTGAGATGACATAATGTGAACACGGTCAGTTAACAGGAAGGACAAACTATAAAGATCACAAATCTTTTGGAATCACTCCCCTCTTTAGCCCAATTCCAAATCCATTTTGCCAAGTTGAAAATGTCCCATAATTAAGGGACCAGCAGAACACATACTGGTTACATCACTGGACTCCCACGTGGTTGACAGTGGTTCGAATCCTGGACCCATCAACTTAAAACTCATGCCGGGTGTGTGTGCATGTGTGCCCAAAATCCCAAGAGAAGAATGGAGAAGAAGATATTGCAGCATGGCCATCTCCCTGGGGGGTGATTTCTCTCTTTCTGGCTCTCTGGTGAGCACACGCACCCTCTGTATTAAAAAATAAATAAATAAATAATTTAAAAAGTGAACATCCCATAATTAAGAAAGACATAGAAGAAATATGTGTGAGGATAGGGGAACTGGAACCCTGGAAACAGCTCCAAAACCTTTGCAGGGGTCTCCTGCTTTGGTCTCTGAAGTGGTCAGTGTGGCCCAGGCTGGGATGGTGAGGGGACAAGTGCTCCGACTCTAGAACTGGTTTCAGATCCTTGATACACTCATTGTTGTATATACATCGTCTTGGCCAATTTGTTGGACATCTCTGAGCCTGAGTTTCCCATCTGTAAAATGAGATTGATAATAAGTAATAGTCCTTTCATCTCAGAGTTGTTGGGAATATTAAGTGAAATAATGTGTGTGAAAAGTCCGGCACACAATAAGTGCTCAATAAACAGTAGGTGTCATTGTTAAGACAGGCTACATCCCCTCCCCTCTTCTTCCGAAGGGGCCTTAGAGACCTCTGTCATGGCTCTTGAGGCAACCATAGTATGTCTTCCCTGCCTTTGCTCTCATCTCCCAGATGTTCCTTATTAGGTGGATGACTAAAAAAAATCATACCCACTTGACAGAGGGTAGCTCACCTCTATTAGAATAACTGAGTAAGATGACAACAGATTAGGTAAATGACAGGAAATGGACAAAAATTAAGATGATCATTCCAGTGTTTATCAGTAGTTTTTAATTTTATAACATGCTTGCAAATGTCTAAACTAAATGGAGGTTGTTATCAGGATGACCATGATTTTCTTTTCTTTCTTTCTTTCTTTCTTTTTCTTTTTCTTTTTTTTTTTTTTTTTTTTTTTTTGAGAAGTTTTTGCTATAGGGCGCGTGCACTCGCCAGAAAGACAGAGAGAGACAGAGAGACAGAAAGTGAGAAATCACCCCCCAGGGGGGGATGGCCACGCTGCAATCCCTTCTCCTCCATCCTCCTCTCTGGATCTTGGGTATGAGTTTAGGCCACCAGGTCTGGGACTCGAATCGTGGTCGACTTCGGGGGAGTCCAGCGACATAGCCATTAATGCCAACTGCTGGCCTAGACTATGATTTTCTTAAGCCAACCAATGACTAACATGTTCTCCTACATTTCATAACTCTCTACAAGTATATAGTGGCAATTCCATCCATCCATCCATCTATCTATCCATCATCCATCCATCTATCCATCCACTCATCCATCCATTTATCCATCCATCTATCCATCTGTTTATTTATCTATATATTTATCCATCTCTCCATCCACCCATCCATACATCCACCTATCCAATTATTCAACAGCTATTTTCTGAGCACCTGCTATTTGCTAGGCAGTGAGCTTATGCATTGAAGATAAACAGTGATTAAAAGAGTTCTTGGAGGCTGGCAGGTGGCGTGGTGGTTAAGGACACTGGACTCCCTCATGGCCGACTATGGTTCAAATCGTGGACCTGGCAGCTTGCTTTCTCACTTTCCGTCTCTCTCTCTCTTGCTCTGTCCCTCACTGGTCAAATTAAAATAAAATAAATGAGTAAATAAATAAAGTTAAATAAAAATTTAAAAAAGAGTTCTTGGAACTTTTAGAGTCTAGTGAAAAATTCATGCCTTTTTGAAAATGAGATTCTTTTAAAAGGAAGATTGATGATCAATAACTTATTTGTATAACTGAGAAGCGAGGATTGAGGTTAGCAAATCAGAGAACACCAGGAGGAAGATAGGACTTCAGGGATCATTTCGTTAAATCTCCTTGTTACACAGGTAAACAGACCCAGGTTTATAGAAGGGGAAGGAAGGTGCTCAGGGTCACCTAAGAAGGTGATGGTGAGAGAGAGAGAGCAGAGAGAGAGATTTCATAGATGACAGAACATCGTTAGAATCGGTTGACAGATTGGTTGAGTAGATATCGGCTAAGTCAAGAAGCTCTGGACTCCTCAGGATGAGTAAGGGAGGAGGAGGAGGGAGAGGAGAAGGAGGAGGAAGAGACTCTACATCACATAGAATTCAAGGAAAAATAGAAAGCTTCCAGGGAACAAAAGACATCCCAGGCCTCCAGTGACAGCCTTGCTGGACAATCCTTTCTCTTGTTCTTCAGGGCAGCCATGCCATCCACACCGGGATGATGCCATCTCCGCCCTATCTCCTTCTCACTCCTTGGTCAGTCTTTCCTTGACTGCTCCCTTTCTGCACCTCTCTCCTTCTCTGAACCTATTCTTTTTTTTAAAAAAAATTATTTATTTATTTATTTATTTCTGAGAGATTGTTGCTATAGGGCGCATGCCTTGCTGGAGAGACAGAGAGACAGAAAGTGAGAAGTGTGCGCCCCACTGTAATCTCCCTCCTTGAGTTCCTCCTTATGGGCCTGACTCTGGCTTGGGTGCTGGCGCATGGGAGAGGGCCGCAGAAGAAAGGCAAGGAATGTGCTTGCATTTGGGCACAAACTGAGTAAGTAACAATGCAGGTATTATATGCCCAAGGCATCCCCATGGGCACCTTAGGAAACTGGGGGTAGAGGAGCGTTGGAAAACCTTCCTAGATGAGGTGGGACTGGAATAGAGCTAATAATAAATAATTATAACAAGCGACCATTTATTGAGCACTAATTTGCGTGCTTGGCATTTTGCAGCCCTTCCTCATTTAATCCGGACAACTCTGGCAGGTAGGTATTATCTCCATTTTACAGATGAGGGAAACTGGCTCAGGGCTTAAGTGAAGTAACTTGTTTAAAATCCCACAAGTATAGGGCAGGCCTAGGATTTGAACCCAGGGTTTGAACTCGGGTCAGCCTGACTAGTAGACCACATTAGGTATCACCCCGTCTGTGGGGCTTGGTTGTATCTCTGAGGAGGACATCCCAGACTTCGGTCAAAGGAGTTGGTGAAGAAGCACTGACGGAAAGTGGCTGCCCAAACTCCCCTTCTCAGAGTGGCCCTAAACAGGGCCCTGTGAGGCGAGGGGAAGACTATGGTTGGCCCAAGGGAGCTGACCTTGCGAAGCCCCAGCCTCCCCACAGTGGCCCATTTCGTGGATGGCAGGGGGAGGGGAAGCAGGTGTCACTAGCTCAGGGAAGCCAACCTCTTCAAGACAGTGAGCCTGTGAGACAGAGACACTTCCAGGCATATAAGCTAACCTCTTGGAGTCCTATAACTTCAGCTATGACTGCTTCCCCGCCCATAGCCACCGCACTCTGTCTGTCTGTCTGTCTGTCTCCCACGCGCACCCCTATATCATCCCAGCTTCAGCCCAGAACATTGCCCAGCTCCTTCCGCACCCCCAGTCAGGCCCCCAGACTCACCTTGAGAGAACAGCATCCACCCTTCCACCTGGGGCCTCCGCAGAGCAGATCTGAGCCACCCAGAGGTGCTGGGTGATCTGTGGCTGTCACGGCGACGGCTGCATTTCCTAATGACTGAGCCAGTCAGAAGGACAGCTCCGGGAAGTGAATGTCACCCAACCCGTTTGAGGCCAGGAGGCCCTTGACGTTGCCCAGGGGTTTGGCAACTGCTGGGGTCAGGTGATCTTGATGAGGATGCTAGGAGAGGAGTCCTGGCCTCAGGAGGAGCCCTGGGTGTTGGAGGAGAGTCGGAGGGTCTCACTATAGAGGTAGTGACCAAGAGCCCCTTTGACTGAAACTCCCAGGGCACGGGTCTCCCCATGTCAACCACAGGAAAGTCACCCACGGTCCTTCCCATTTCAGTGATCCTTCCCCCCACACCCCTGCCCCACCCGTGCAGGTTTCAGCAGAGCAGCCTCAGGGAGTCTGTGACACCCCAAGCCACGTGAATGTTCGCAGGATGTGCCTATGTGCATTTGTCATCCATGAACCCACAGAGGGGCTCTGAGCATTAACTGAGCGACCACCGCTGGTACAGAGTGAGGCCGAGTTACGCCGATGACGCAGGGACACCCGTGTGCACACAGAGAGGTCCCTGCCACCACATAAAGCCTCAAGTTTCAGAACAGTCTGTACGATATGGTTCTGTTTATGGGAATGATAGTACGGATAGAGAAAAATCTGACTTCATCGTGGTTTCCTCTGGAGGAACTTCCTAAGATTTTTATTCCTGTGATATTGGAATTTTTACCCCGAATGTGTTTCTTTTGTGGCCAAGAAAAAAAAAAAAAGTCAAGAATAAGGCATAGAAGCCAGGGATACTAGAAACCATTCTGGGATATTTCCTTCTAGCTCTCTCAGGAGGCCCCAGGAAACCAGTTTTCTTCTGAAGAAAGTAGGTTATTAGATCCAAGGCACAAGGAAGCATGACTGTGACCCCACAGGGCCACCCCAGTGTCCCCTCTCCTGCCTACTCAACCATGACCCTGCCTCTATGGGTGCCTTGTGGTTGGTGAGAGAGGGTGGTCAGGGCAGAGCACTGACACAGATGGGGGACATGGGACACAGACAGCTGTCGTGACAGTTGCTTGTGTTCTTTTCCTTGAAGCCCCAGGTAGTCTTAGATTTATCAAGTAAAATGTAGTATCCTCAGGTCAGTTCGGATTTCGGATAAACAGCAAATGCATTTGTTTGTTCGTTTGTTTGCTATAGGACGTAAGCACTCACTGGACAGAGAGAGAAAGACAGAGACAGAGAGAGAGAGAGAGGGAAATCACCCTCAGGAGGGATGGCCACACTGCAATTCCTTCTCCTCATCTCCTCTTGGGATTTTGGGCACACATGCACATATACCCTGCATTATTTTCAAGCCACCAGGTCCAGGAATTAAATGGCACAGTTGGCCATGTGGGATCCAGCTGCCCTAACCACGATGCCACCTGGCTGGCCCAAACAACAAAGGCTTTTTAAATATGTGTCCAGTGCAATATTTGGGTCATATTTATACAGTCACTCCCACTTAACGATGTCCCTGTTTAAGGACCACTCAGACTTAACGACCAGTTCTCCAGTGTGGCATCCCTTTTTTTTTTGGAGAGGTTTTTGCTTTAGGGCGCGTGCACTCGCCAGACAGAGACAGACAGAGAGACAGAAAACGAGAAATCACCCCCCAGAGGGGATGGTCACACCGCAATCCCTTCTCCTCCATTCTCCTCTTGGGATCTTGGGCACGCACGCACACGCGCCCAGCGTGAGTTTTAAGCCACCGGCTCCAGGACATGAACCGCGGGTGACTACATGAGAGTCCAGAGACATAGCCATTACGCTAACTGCTGGTCCCTCTAATGTGTAATTTTTGTATGGCTAGAATTGCATTATTCTAGTTTGGTGTTGCGTGACATCTATTGAAAAATACGTACCCTGTGGTGCCAAGACACAAGATGTCTGCTTTTTTTGGGAAGGTTTTCATCATAGGGTGTGTGCACTCACTGGAGAGAAACTGAGACAGACAGTGAGAGGGAAAGTGAGAAGTCACTCCCCTAGGGAGGGTGGCTACTTCACAATCCCATGTTCTCCATTCTCCTCCTGGGATCTTGGGAAACATGCACATGTTCCTGGCATGATTTTCAAGCTCCTAGGTCCAGGACTTGAACTGTAGTTGACCATGTGGGAGTCCAGCACCTTAATTGCCACACCAACTGCTGGCTCTCAACATCTACTTTAAGTTCTTCATTACCTACCAATTCGCTTAATGACTGTCACAAGAACATAATTCAGTTGTTAAGTGAGGAGCACCTATACTAAAACATTATTCTTTATAGGAAACTCAAATTTAACAGGGCATCCTATGTTTCATCTGGCAACACTGGTCCCAGGGGACTCCTCAAAATTCTCTTCTTCCATCGGTGCCTCAGGGACCCACTGCAAAGTCCTTAGCCCTTCTAGCAGTGTGGTTCATAACTCTGTCTAGGACTTTCTGGAGGTTCCTTTGAAAAAAGTCCCAAATACCTCAGTATCAACTCCCTTATATCCCCCAGGGAAGGGATGACCCAGACCAGGCCACCTTAGACTTGGATTTAGGTGATATGATTTCAAGGTGATATGATTTTTCTAATGCCCTAATATCTTTCCTTAGACTTGGATTTAGGTGATATGATTTCAGGGTGATATGATGTTTCTAACGCCCTAATATCTTCTTCACTAGCTCTGATGAAGCCTGACTTTGAAGACGATCTTTTTAAAAATTTTTTAAATTTAGGGGGCCAGCAGGTGGTATGGTGGTTAAGATGCTGGACATTTCCACATGGCCAACCATGGTTCAAGTCCTGGACCTGGTGGCTTGCTTTCTCACTTTCCCTCTCTCTCTCTGTGTGTGTGTCTCTCTCTGGTCAAATTAAAAGAAATGAATGAATAAAATTTTAAAAACTAAATAAATTTTAAAAAGTTTTATTGCAGAGGACACACTAAAAAAACTAAATAAATTTTTAAAAGTTTTATTGCAGAGGACACATGTACTAACCAGAAAGAGAGAGGATAAAACCTCCAGTGGGGACATAGTCATGCCACAATCTTTTTTTCCTTCATTGCTCCATCCTGTCAGGAGTGCTTTTTATGTTCTTCAAGCCGCTGTAGCCAGGCATTGAACTGTGGTCAGCCATATGGAATCCAGCTCCCACTACACAGTGCTTAACTGCTGTGCTATGGGGCTGGTGCAAGATGACCCTTTTTTTTTCTCAATTTTTTTAGAGATTTTTTGCTATAGTGCACATGTACTCACTGGAGAGACAGAGAGAAACAGAGAAGCAGAAAGCAAGAAATCACACCCCCAGGGGGGCATGGCCACGCTTCAATCCCTTCTCCTCCATTTTCTTTTTTGGGATTCCAGGCACGCACGCACACACGCCCAGCATGTTTTAAGCTGCCGGGTCCAGGACTTGAACCACAGTTGACTATGTGGGAAACCCAGCGATGAAACCATTATGCCATCAGCTGGTCCAAGATTCCCTTTAATAAATAAGTATTTAGGATAGTTGCAGTGGGTCAGCAGTAACGTGATGCTCCATGATGCTGAAGCTACATGGGAAGAGCCATGTTTCCATTCCAACGTCTCCTTGTACATTCTGGGTATGCTTGTGTGTACCTGGCTGGCGGAGGTGGGGAATGAATCATTTGTGAAGATCCCATTGGGTCTGTCTCTTATGGAAGAAATAAACTGTATATGTAACATCATAGTCTGCCATCATTTTGTGTTCTAAAATATGAATTCCACTTCCACCCAGTCAATGGTATGGGGGTTAAGGCAGCTGGATTCCACATGGCTGACTATGCAGCTCAAATCCCAGCCTGAGAAAAACAAACTGGATGCATATACATGGGTGCCCAAAGTCCCAAGAGGAAAATGGAAGAAAAGGGATTATAGCATAACCATCTCCCTGCTTGGACGGGGGAGGGGTTCTTTTTCACTTTCCTTTTCTCTTTGTCTCTATCTGGCAAAACGCATGTGTCCTGTAGCAATTTTTTTATTAAAAATTTTTTTTTAGATAGTTTTTCTATAGGTCGCATGTGCTCATAGGAGACAGAGGGACAGAGACAAAAAGCAAGAAATCACCTCTCCTAGAGGGCATGGCCACACTGCAATCTATTCTCCTCCATTACCCTCTCGCGATTTTGGTCTCTCTCTTTCACACACACACACACACACACACACACACGCGTGCCCGGCCCGAGTTTGAAGCTGCTGGATATGGGACTCGCACCGTGGTCAGACACATGGGAGCCCAGCAACGTAACTATTACGCCATCTGCTGGTCCTGATGTGGCAAATTAAAAAAAAAGAGAGAGATGACTCCCACTCTAAGAATTATATACGTGCACATACATGCACATTTACCTGCAGGAATGAGTACATCATCCAGAAACACCTTGGCTTGAATTTATTTATAGGTTGGTTCTAGCCATCTAGCAAGTTCCTGAGCGAGTGAGACAGAGAGGACTGTTAAGTTCTGGCAGTTGTTCTATGTGTGTTTATATGTGGTGACTAAAGAGAAAATGCCACGAACCTTTGGGGGAGATTACTTAGTTTGTCCATGCCTCAGTGGCTTCAACTGTGAAAAATAGAGATACGAGTAACTGCTCGATAAGATTGCTGTGTCGAGAAAATGAGTGAATGTGGAATAACACTTGGTGTGCAGTAAGGGTTTGGTCAGTATCTATCTTCATCACCATCACTATTTTATGGCAAAAAGAGAAGGCACAAGTGGATACCTCCGAATTCAATCTGGAACTGTCTTCATGAGAAGGTATCTGTTGTAGATATCACCACCTCATGCAGCCCGCTCATCTCTGCAGAGAGGACAAATGCAGACTGAATTATGGCGGAGCAGCGTCCAGCTCAGAAAGGAATGGGACGAGTGACCCTTTTTTTTTTCTTTTCTTTTTTGGAGAGCTATAGGGCGAATGGGACGAGTGACCCTTTTTTTTTTCTTTTTTGGAGAGCTATAGGGCATGTGCATTGGCCAGAAAGAGAGAGAGATAGAAAGTGAGAAATCACCCCCCAGGGGGGGATGGCCACATCGCAATCCCTTCTCCTCCCCGCAGTACCTTCTCCTCCCCGCAGTACCTTCTCCTCTCGGGATCTTGGGCACACACGCACATGCGCCCGGCGTGAGTTTAAGCCACTGGGTCCAGGACTCGAACCGCGGTCATCTACATGGGAGTTCAGCGACATAGCCATTTACGGTAACTGCTGGTCCCGAGTGACCTTTTTCTTGGGCAGGCTGCAAGGCAGAGTTGTGTCCAATTCTTAGTCTGATATTCTATTTTAGTAAGCAGTAACATCAATACATACATTTAAGGAACAAAAGGGTCACTGGATACTCACTAAAGTTATTGTGCTTAGTTAGGTACCATGGCGCTCACAGACCTGGCACCGGGGATGTCAGCTGACCGCCTATGCAGGGAACAGAAGCTTGGGGTTCGCAAGCCCAAAGAACCGGCTTCAGGACTTTCTGCGGAGGAGCCCAATACCCTGTTTAGATGCTTGACTTGAAAGCCCTTTGGATGGTAAGCCACAGAGCTAGGATCAAACAAACAAATCCCGAGAAAAATGACTTAGACTCAGCCGTGAGACCAGCTAAGGACGGCGACCGGCGGCGGGTGCAGGCTCCAGGCCGAGGCAGAGACTGGAAGGGGTGGGAACCAGGCGAGCAGGAAGCGCCAGAGTAACGCCCCAAGCCCTGCCCCGGCCGCGCACTGCCCAGCCCGGGGTGCGTTCCTGACATCCGCGACTCTCCGCGCCCTCTCACTGCGCTAGAAAATGACCAGCTACAGGTGCAGGGATGCGGGACAGGTGGGGAGGGACGCTTTCGAGGAAAGCCACGAGATTTGTTCTTAGGAACGCGGAATGTGGGAGGGAAACCTCTCCGCAGTCCGTAGAATCAGTGCTTGAAGTCACCTGGCCGCCTTCCGTGGAGGATTTACTGTCTTCACTCTTCAGCCCAAAACTTAAATCCTCTCTGACAGCTCAGAGGCCTCAATTCTTCAGACAGGTATTCTTCAAACAGGTAAGGCCAGGGTCAGGGACAGAGAAAGAAAGGAGTTTAAAAAGGAAAGAGAGAGAGAGAGAATCCCCCATGATAAATATAGTACTATTGTTGGGGGGGAAATGTGGAAAAATACTCAAGCACACATATAGAAGAAAAATACAAGCTCTACAGATAAATACTATAAATATTTGGCATTAGTTCTTGTAGCATATTATAGGAGGCGACTTAAAAAGTTTTCCTGGAGAGGGCTGACAAGTGGCATGGTGGTTGGAGTGGCTGGATTTCACATGGGCGACTACATGGTTCCAGTCCTGGACCCGGTATCTTTTTTTTTTTTTTGAGAGGCTTTTTGCTATAGAGCGCGGGTGCTTGCCAAAAAGACAAAGAGGGACAGACAGACAGAAAGCGAGAAATGACCCCCCAGGGGGATGGCCATACCGCAATCCCTTCTCCTCCATTCTCCTCTCAGGATCTTGGGCACACAGCACACATTCTCGGCGTGAGTTTAAGCCACCGGGTCTGGGACTCCAACCGCGGTCGACTACATGGGAGTCCAGTGACATAGCCATTACGCTAACTGCTGGCCCCTGGACCGGGTATCTTGAAAAGCACGTGGGATGCTGTGTCTGGGAGTAGCCAAAGTCCTGAGAGGGGAATGAGAGAGAAGAGATCGCAGGGATGGCCACTCCCTACAGAGAGGTGCTTTCTCACTTTCCTTCTCTATGTTTCTCTGTTGACTGCAAGTGCACTATGGCAAAATTACCCCCAAAAAAAGTTTTCTTGGAGAAATTGAAATTAAAAGATGAGTTTATTGGGACCAGCAGATGGCGTAATGGCACCTCGCTGGACTTTCACGTGGCGGACCCGCGGTTTGGGTCCCAGACTCCGGGTCTTATAACTCATACAGGAGGCCTGTAAGCACATGCCCAAAATCTCAAGAGGAGAACAGAGAAGGGATTGTAGCATGGCCATTCCCCTTGGGGGATGATTTCTCCCTTTCTGTCTTTGTCTCTCTGGCGAGTGCACGTGCCCTCTAGCAAACATCTCTCAAAAAAAAAAAAAAAAAGAGTTTATTTTGGTGCAAAAATTTAAAAAAATTCATGCATTTTTTTCATAATATGTATTTCTCCATGAACTTTTTGAAGACCCCGTGTATGTATGTAGTCACATATATAATATAGTTATGTTAAAAATGATTACATATGTAAGTATAATATGTAATTATTATAAAGATAAGAGGGATCACATTCTATTAGGGCCTGCTTTTTTCCTTTGTTTTATAATCCTTATAAACATTCTTTTATATTGTCATTTTTTTCTTTTTTAAAAAATTATTTATTGGGGGACCAGCAGGTAGTGTGGTGGTTAAGGCACTGGACACTCCCACATTGCTGACCCCGGTTCAAGACCTGGACCTGGTGGCTTACTTTCCCTCTCTGTCTCTCTTTCTCTCTGTGTGTGTGTTTCTCTGTGGTCAATTTTTTTTAAGTGAATGAATAAATACAATTAAATAAATAATTCTTAAAAAATTATTTATTGGGAGAAAACCCTCTAAACCTCTAAATATTTACCAATGAAAAATGATTAACTAATTTAACATGTTTATATCTACATAGTAAAAAAAAATTATTGGGACCAGCAGATGGCATAATGGTTACATCACTGGACTCCCAGTAGTGGACTGAGGTTTCAGTCTTGGACTCATTGGCTTAAAACTCATGTCGGGTGCCTGGGCGTGAGGGCCCAAAATCCTGAGAGGAGGGATTGGGAATGGCCATCCCCTGGGGGGGATGATTTCTCACTTTCTGTCTTTCCATCTCTCTCTGTCTCTCTTTGTCTCTCTGTTGAGCAGATGTGCCCTGTAGCAAAAATCTCTCTTTAAAAAAATTTATTTGTTTATTTATTTATTTATTTATTTATTATTTTTTAAAGTTGGCTATGGGGCACATGTGCTCACCAGAGAGAGACAGAGAGAGAGGAAAAGTGAGAAAGCAAGTCACCAGGTTTGTTTCTCAAACCACAGTCAGTCACATGCTCTAATCACCACGCCACCTGCTGGCCCAATATCCTCATGTTTTTCTTTAACAATAGAGAGTGCCCATGTGCACAAGTTAGAAAGAGAGACGCCCTTGACATTGTCCATGTAGCAATCCACTTTTCCCAGCCCTCTGGCTCCTCAGGATGGTGTATACCTTAATTTTTAATGGATGTAGTAATTTATTTAATTAATCTCATGGTGACTGATATTCAGATTGTTCTCAATTCTTCATTAATATGAAAAACATCTACAATGAGGTTTTTTTCTCTTTTTTTAGTTTTGCTATAGGGTGCACGTGCTTGCCAGAGACAGAGACACAGAGAGAGAGAGAGAAAAGTCACCCCTCAGGGAGAATAGCCACAATGCAATCTCTTCTCCTCAATTCTCCTCTTTGGATCTTGGGCATACATACACATGCACCTGGTGGGATTTTCAAGCTGTTGGGTTTGGGACTCAAACCATGGAGTTGGTCATCTGGAATCTAAATCTCCACACCACCTGCTGGCCTAAGTTGTTGTTTGTTTGTTTGTTTGTTGTTTTAATTTGCTATAGGAGGGACCAGCAAATGGAGTAATGGTTACATTGCTGGGTTCCCAGTAGTCCACTGTGGTTCGAATCCCAGATTCGGAGGCTTCAAACTCACGCCGGGTATGTGTACAGGCATGCCCAAAATCCTGAGAGGAGAATGGTGGAGAAGGGATTGTGTGGCATCACCATCCCCCCGGGGGGTGATTTCTTGCTTTCTGTCTCTGTCTCTTCGGTGAGTACATGCTCCTTACAGCAAAAATCTCTCCCAATAAGTAAATAAATAAATAAACAAATGTGCTATGGAATGCACATTTGCTCTCATAGGAGAGAGACAGAGAGAGAGGGAGGGAGAAAATGAGAAAGCACTTCCCGGGGGAATGATCACACAGCAATTGCCTCTGAACTCCCCTCTCAGGATTTTGGGTATACATGCACACACACATCTGATGTGTTTTTCAGGCCACTGGGTCTGGAACTAGAACTGTACAATCAATTGCATGGGATTCAGCTGCCTTAACCACCACACTACCTGACTGGTCCCTGCAATAAGTTTTTGTTTTTATTTTTTTTTTAAGAATTATTTATTTAATTTAATTTATTTATTCATTTATTTATTTTAATTTGACCAGAGAGAGAGAGACATAGATGGAGAGTGAGAGTGAGAGCGAGAGCGAGAGCGAGAGCGAGAGAGAGAGAAAGCGAGACAGCAAGCCACCAGGCCCAGGACTACTGGTCCTCCCCACTCCCGCAATACGTTTTTATTGCCAAGTCTTGGTATTATTTCCTTAAAAGAAATTATTAAAAATATGGGGCCTGATGGTGGTGCAGAGGTAAACTATAACTCTCTTTGAGGCAGAGCCATATGGGAAGGTTACCACTTCACTTCTGGTGACCTCCCTGAGGCTGAAGCTTGGAGTGGATTACAACATGAAAGACCCTGTTGGGGGGTACTGTCTCTCTTTCTTTCTCTCTCTCTTTCTCTTTCACTCATGGAGAAAATAACAAACTTTAAAAAATTGCTAGAAATGAAATGAATAGTTCAAAGGATAATACTATTTCAAAGACTTATAAACACCAGGTGTATGTGCATACATGCCCCAAATCCTGATAGAATAGAGAAATTGAAAAGGGAGTTCATCATGATCATGTCCCATTGGAGAGCGCTTTCTTCCTTTCTCTCTCCGTGTCTCTCTCTCTCTGTCTCTGATGAGTGCATATGCCCTCTGACAATTAAAAAAACAAAAAAGACTTGTGATAAATATTATCAATTTTCTTTTTGGAAAGGTTGTACCAATTTAGACTCCCTCTAGCAGTATGTGACATTGCCTTTTGTCACTCCTACCCACCTTGCCTGGATTTTATTATAACTTTACCTTTACCAAAAGAAAAAATTCTTAAAACCTTCTACTTCTCCTTCTCATTGTCAATATCCTAGCCCAAGACACCATCAGGAACTTGTCTGGAATTCCACAATAGCTTTGTAATTTCCTTTCCTGCTTCCTTTTTTTTTTTTTTTTTTTTTTTTTGGTGGGGTTTTATAGGGCATGTGCACTCACCAGACAGACAGAGAGAGACAGAAAGCAAGAAATCACCTTCCAGGGGGGATGGTCACGCTGCAATCCCTCCTCTGCCATGGTCCTCTCGGGATCTTGGACGCGCACGCACAAGCGCCCAGTGTGAGTTTTAAGCCACCGGGTCTGGGATGCGAACCGTGGTCGACTACGTGGGAGTCCAGCGACAGCCATTACACTAACTGCTGGTCCCATCCTGCTTCCATTTTTCTCCCTCCCTTCTACGGTCTGTTTGGCACAGAATGCTCAAAGGTATCTTTTTGAAAAATGTCTGTTATTTGACTTTTGCTCTGACCATGACAGAGTGGCTTGTATCAGAGTAAGATTCTTTTAGAGAACTATGTAATAATTAGATATCACAGGTGGAGCCAGCAGGTGGCATAGCAGTTACAGCACTGGACTCCTACATGGTTTGACTGCAGTTCGAGTCCTGGACCTAGTGGGTTGAAAATCACACCAGGGGGAACCAGCAGTTAGCGTAATGGCTATGTCGGCTTAAAACACCGGGCGCCTGTGCGTGCGTGCCCAAGATCCCAAGAGGAGAATGGAGGAGAAGGGATTGCAGCGTGACCATCCCCCCTGGGGGGTGATTTCTCGCTTTCTGTCTCTATGTCTCTCTCTGGCTGTCTGGCGAGCGCACACGCCCTATAGCAAAAACCTCTCAAAAAAAAAAAAATCACCCCAGGCACATGTGCGTGTATGCCCAAGATCCCAGGAGGAGAATGAAGGAGAAGGGATTGTAGCATGGCCATCCCTCCTTGGAGGGTGATTTCCATTTTCTGTCTCACAGTCTCTGTCCCTCTCTCTGGTGAGTGCACATGCCCTAAGGCAAAAACCCCTAAAAGAAAAAAAATAAAGAATTAAATGGAGGGGCCAGCAGGTGGCGAGGTGGTTAAGGTGCTGGGCTTCCCCATGGCAAGTGGTTAAAATGCTGAACTACCATATGGCTGACTATGGTTCGAGTCCCAGACTGGTGAGCTTGAAACTCATGCCAGATGCATGTATACATTGTGCCCAAAATCCCAAGAGGAGAATGGAGAAGGGACTGCAGCAGTTTCTCACTTTCTCTCTCTCTGCCTCTCTAGCAAGCACACACACCCTATAGCAAAACATCTCTCTCTAAAACAAAAAAGAAGAAGAAAATTAAATGGAAATACTAGAACTAGATAACCCAGTTACTGAAATAACAGTCTATAGATAGATTTAAGAGCCTATTAGATACAACAGAAAAGACAATTAGTAAATGAGAAGAGAGATGACTAGAAAATATTCAGTCTGGGGACCAGCAGTTGGCATAATGGCTATGTTGCTGGACTCCCATGTAGTCGACCATGGTTTGAGTCCTGGACCTGGTGGCTTAAAGTCACGCAGGGCACATGTGTGTGCGTGCCCAAGATCCCAAGAGGAGAATAGAAGAGAGGAGCCGTGGCGTGGCTATCCCCTCTGGGGGATGATTTCTCACTTTCTATCTCTCTGTCTTTCTGGCAAGCGCACGTACCCTATAGCAAAAACTTCTCAAAAACAAAGTTCAGTCTGAAGCATGGAGTGTTAAAAAAAGAATGGAAAAGAAAGAACATAAGAACATATAGAATATGCTGCAGAGGTCGTTGTTTTTTTTTTAAAAAAATTATTTCTTTAATTTTATTTATTCATTCATTCATTTTAATTTGATGAGAGAGAAAGAAAAAATGAGAAAGCAAGCCACCAGCTCCAGGACTCAAATCATAGTCGGCCATATGGGAGCGTCCAGCATCTCCACCACCACACCACCTGCTGGTCCCCCATGCTGCAAGGTTCCAAATACTTTTAACTTGAGTCACATGTGTAAGAGAGCGTGAGTGACTGGGTTAGAAGTAATATTTGAGGAGTTACTGACCGTGCGTTTCAACGTGGTAAGGAAAGACATTAAACCACAGATTCAAGAACTCTACAAATCTCAAGCAAAATAAATACAGTCATACACTGCATAACAACATTTTGCCAATAGACCACATACATGATAGTGATCCTGTAAGATTATAGACCACATAGTCTGGGTGTGTAGTAGTTATACCAATCTAGGTTTGTGTAAGTACACTATAGTGTTTGAATAACAGAATCGCCTAATGATATATTTCTCAGAATGTATTCCTGTTGTTAAGTGATCCATGACTATCCAAAATAAAATAAAATAAATAAAATAATAAAACACCTAGAAGCATTGCACTAAAATTTCTGGACCAAAAAGATAATTTTTAAAAAATTAGCTAAGGAATAAAAGACACATTACTGTTACAGTAGCGATAATAATGCTGACAGCTCACTTTGGAAACCTGGAGACAATGGAACTCAAGGATATATGTTATAATCTTTTAAAAATTGCAAGGGGGGCTGGC
>NW_006160005.1:243409-250724 GCF_000334495.1 Tupaia belangeri chinensis
AAAAAAAAAAAAAGGAGAGAGAAGAGGATAAAGACAGCAGTGAATCAATAGAGAGGCAGGATGTTAATGAGAAATAGATATGGTTTATTACCTGTTGATGATGACATGTATAGTATTCTCAACTGAACCGGTATGGGAAGTATTTCATGATGGGTGAAGTCTTTTTAATAAGCAAAAATGAGAAATAGTGATTGATTGTTTAAAAAAAATAATAATAACAATTATTGGGAAAAGCATGGAAAAGATATTGAATGATAAAGCGGGGAGATTGATATCTCTGTATTGACTGACATGTATGGCATTCCCTTTTGAAAAAGCAATGGAAGTCAATGTAAAGTTATATGTAATCTAGTGTAATAGAAAGAAGATTATGATGATAATAAAATAAAAAAAAAAAGGCAAAGGTGGAAAGAGACAGATTCATAAAGCAAGTTTCAGTCTAGATATACAACAGAATAAAGAGACACTGGAACAGGAATACCTATAAAAAAAAAAAATTGCAAGAGGGATGAGCAGATGGTGTAATAGTTAGGCCACATTTTGAGTCCCAGACCTGGTGGCTTAAACACACATGGGGCACGTGTACATGAGGGCCGTGCCCCAAATCTCAAGACAAGAATGGAGGAGATGGGATTGCGGTATAGCCATCACCCCCAGGGGGGTGATTTCTTGCTTTCTGTCTCTCTGTCTCTCTGGTGACCACATGTGCCCTATAGCAAACATCTTTCAATAAAATAAAATAAATAAAAAGCTGCAAGAAAATAGCTGTCAATTTATTAGGTCGTCAGGAAAGAAATGACATATTTTTCCATATTTTTCTATGCAAAAATGCATCACAACTTTCCCAACAACCCAATAGAATTTTCTACAGCAAAAACATAGTCTTCAAGGGGACCAACAGGTGGCATGGTGGTTAAGGCACTGGACGCTCCCAGATGGCCGACCATAGTTTGAACCCCGGACCAGGCGGTTTGCTTTCTGACTTTCTGTGTGTGTGTGTGTGTGTGTGTGTGTGTGTGTGTGTGTATGTATGTGTGTCTTTCTGGTCAAATTAAAAAATAAATAAATGAATAAATTTTTAAAAATTAGTCTTCAAAAATGAAGATGGGGGACCAGCAGTTGGCGTAATGGCTATGTCGCTGAACTCCCATGTAGTTGACTGAGGTTCAAGTTCCAGACTCGGTGGCTTAAACTCACACCAGGCACATGTGCGTGCATGCCATGTGCGTGCATGCCCAAGATCCTGAGAGGAAATTAGAGGAGAAGGGATCGCAGCATGGCCATCCCCCCTGGGGAATGATTTTTCACTTTCCGTCTCTCCGTTTCTCTCTGCTTTTCTGGCGAGCGCACACACCCTATAACAAAAACCTCTTTAAAAAAAAAGTGAAGATGGAATACAGAGGTTTACAAATGAAAATAAATAGAATTCATTGCCAAGAATGCTGTACCAGAAGAAAGTTCTTCAGGCAGGAAGAAAATCATCTCACTGGAAGCACAAAAATGAGGGAATAAATTTGAACTGTGGTCAACTATGTGGGAGTCTAGAGAAATAACTTACGCCATCTGCTGGTCCCGAACAATAATATCTTTTTTAAAAAGAAATTTATTTAACTTTATTTATTTTAATTTGACCAGAGAGAGATAGAAAGAAAGTGAGAAGACAAGCTGCCAGGTCCAGGACTTGAACCACTGTCACAATGTGGGACAGCACCCTTAACCACCACACCACCTGCCGGCCCTGATGACAACAATAATTTTTTTTTTTTAAGAATTATTTTGTTCAATTTTACTTATTTATTTATTTAAATTTGACTAGACAGGGACAGAGTGAGAGAGACAGTGAGAGAGCCAAAGCGAGAGAGAGAGAAAGTGAGAAAGCAAGCCGCCAGGTCCGGGACTCGAACCACGGTTAGCTATGTGGGAACTCCAGCACCTTTTACCACCACACCACCTGCTGGCCCCCACAATAATATCTTTTTTTTTTTGGAGAGGTTTTTGCTATAGGGTGTGTGCACTCGCCAGACAGACAGAGAGAGACAGAGAGACAGAAAGTGAGAAATCAACCCCCAGGGGGGATGGCCACGCCACAATCCCTTCTCCTCCATTCTCCTCTCGGGATCTTGGGCACGCACGCACACGCACCCGGCGTGAGTTCTAAGCCACCGGGCCCAGGACGTGAACTGCGGTCGACTACGTGGGAGTCCAGCGACATAGCCACTACGCTAACTGCTGGTCCCCCCACGATAATATCTTAAGAGTTTAAAATATATGAAGAATAACTTGACAATAATAATCAAAAGGCAAGGGGTAAATATGTGGAATTATATAGTTTTAAGACCCTTTCACTATCTGGGGAGAGGCAAAAGTCTTGATTACAGAAGGCTGATAATTTAAGGATAAATTTTGTAATCTCTCAGGTAACCATTAAAATAATAATAAAATAATGTATAATTTAGAAGCTAGTGGGAGGCTAATCCCTGGTATGGATCCCACATGATGACTGTATGGTCTGAGTCCTGGGCCTAGCAGCTTAAAAAATATACTGGGCACATATGTGCATTGCTCAAAATCCTGAAAGGAGAAAGAAATAGAGGAGAAGGGATTGTGTGACCATTCCCCGTGGAAGTGGGGGAGTGCTTTCTCCTCTCTTCTCTTTCTCTGGTGAGTACACATACCCTCTAGCAAAGTTTTTTAAAAAATGAACTTAGTGGGGAAATAAAATAATTTTAAAAATCTGATTATTTCAAAAGAAGGTTAGGATCAGGAGCTAGCATAGCGGTATGTCTCTGGACTCCCACATGGCTGGCTGCGGTGAAGTCCGGGGTCTGGTGGCTTGACAATCATGCTGGGTGCGTGTGCATGCATGCCCACCAGCCCCAGGTCCTGGGAGGAGAATGGAGGAGAAGCGATTGCAGTGTGGCTATCCCCCCACCCCCGGGGATAGTTTCTCACTTTCCCTCTCACTGTCTCTGTCTCTCTCTCTGGCCAGTGCATGCATCCTAATGAGAAAACCTCTCAAAAATAAAGAAAGATGATTAGGAAAGGTATAAAAGATATGAAACAAGTGAACTTTAAAAATCTTTGTCTATGGGACTTGCAGGTAGCATAGTGTTTATGTCAGTGGACTCTCACATGGTCAACTGCAGTTTGAGTCTCAGACCTGGCAGCTTGGAATTCAGACCTGCCAACTTGAAATTCACGCCAGGTGTGTATGTGTGCATGCCCAAAATCCTGAAAGGAGAGTGGAGGAGAAGAAATTGAGGGATGATCATCTCCCCGTGTGTGTGTGTTGGGGGATGATTTCTGGCTTTCTGTCTCTCTATCTCTCTGTCTCTCCAGTGAGCACATGTGTCCTATAGCAAACATCTCTGAAAAAAAAAAAACTTTACTTACATTTTTCTGCTATGAACATATCTGTATATTTTTTGTCTAGTTTTCTATTAAAAATTTTTCCTTCTCTTATTGATTTCAGATGGATATAGGTAAATAGAAATATGTCAGAGTGGGCCCTTAGCTTGGTGGTTAAGAAAACCAGATCTGGGGCTGGCAGGTGGCTTAGTGGTTAAAGATGCTGGACTCCCATGTGACTGACCATAGTTCATGTCTCGGACCTGGTAGCTGCTTTCTCACTCTCTCTCTGTCTTTCTCTGGACAAAAAAAAAAAAAAAAGTAATAATAATAAATAAAGTTAAATAAAATAATTCTTTAAAAAGACAAAAAAAAAAAAAACAAAGAAAGCCAGATCTTATTAATACATGGCCAACTACAGTTCAAATCCCGATTCCAGTGGCTTGAAAAACACACTGGGCATGTGTGTGCGTGCCCCCAATCCTGACTGGGGCTGGAGAAATGGAGAAGAGGGGATTGCAGTGTGACCATGCCCCACTGGGGGCTGCTTTCTCCCTCTCTCTCTGTCTTTCTGGTGAGCACATGTGCCCTTTGTCAACTAAAAATTAAAAAAAAGAAATTTCAAAAAATAGAAATAAGTACAGATGAATGTTGCAAATATGAGGGAACTTCAACAAATTCATGGGGAAAAAGTACGTGTTTATTTTAATGCAGAAAAATTTGGAAATTGATGTGTATTTTTTTCACAATATGCATTTTCCACAAACTTTTTTTTTGGGGGGGAGAGATTTTTGCTATAGGGCATGTGCGCTTGCCAGACAGACAGAGAGAGACATAGAGACAGAAAGCAAGAAATCACCCCCCAGGGGGGATGGTCACACCGCAATTCCTTCTCTTCCCGGGATCTTGGGCACGCACGCACACGCGCCCAGCGTGAGTTCTAAGCCACCAGGTCCGGGACGCAAACCGCGGTCGCCTATGGGGGAGTCCAGCGACATAGCCATTACGCTAACTGCTGGTTCCCTCACAAACTTTTTGAAGATCCTTTGTCCTTTCTTATAGAGACCGGTTTTAGATCTTGATGCCTTTAATTTAGTTGGAATGTTAAGGGCCTGGTTTGTCTACTAACCGATTCACTGCTAATAAGAATGTTCCACTGAAATATTGCCTACTGCTTTGCACCTCCTAGGAGTTCAACGACTCCCTGATGTGCCTCATCGCGAAGGTCAAGAGGCTAAGCAAACCTGGGGTGCTCCATTACTGTCATCTGCAGTAGGACGTTATCGGAACCAATAACAGGAATAACATGGTGATTGTTGAAGGCCAAAAAAGGAGCACAAGTTAACTCAGCTAGGCAGAACCACAGGGATCCTCAACAGAGGGCTCAGAACCTGAACTGCTCCGGAAGGGGATCCCTGGAGCAGAGTTGTGCGAAGCACATCCAGTCACAGCCAGCAGGTGACGCTGTGAAGACGTCTTATTGCTGTCCAGACTCCAGGCGCCAAGATCTTGCGCTAGGAAGTGGAAACAGAGGTGAACTTCCAGTTCCAAATGTTTGGCTTTGTGCTTTCTGCAGCGTGGAATCTTCAAGACCGAAAGTCTTGTGGGGTTTCTGTTTTTGTTTCCCTTTGCTTGTTTTGCTGTCTGTCAGCCCCGTTTGTTCAATTCAGCTTAGACCAGTGTGGTCTCTAACTTCGACAAGCCGACTAATCGCCTACTTCTCTTGTGAAAATGCGAATTATGATTCAGTAGAACTGGGGTGGGACTTGAGATTCTGCCTTTCTAACAAGCTCCCTAGTGATGACTCATGCTCAGTAGTTCTGCAAATTTAGAACATGCTGACACAGCAAGGTCCTGTTTCTCGGGAAGGTGAGAGAGAAGCAAAACCTGGTTCTTCTCTCAAAGCGTTGTTTACAGAGTCCTAGAATAAACACAATTTCACTGAAATATAAGTTAGAGTGTGAGCCCATTTACTGTGCGAACCTGGGCAAGTTAAGTGGTTTTTTGTTGTTGTTGTTGTGTCTCAGTTTCCTCACCTGTGAAGTGGAAAGAGTAACAACTAATATCTTGGAAAATTATTTAAGGGTTAGAGCAAGATATTGTACTTATTTATTTATTTAAATAATTATTTATTTTATTTTATTCATTCATTCATCCACTTTAATTTGACCAGAGAGAGAGAGAGAAAGTGAGATAGGTCCAGGTCCAAACTGTGGTCAGCCATGTGGGAGTGTCGAGCGCCTTAACCACCATGCCACCTGCTGGTCCCAAGTTACTGCATTTAAAACACTTAGAACAGTGCCTACCATGTAGTAAACCTCAACAAAGTTTAGAGTACACTGAAGAAATGGACTCTTCAGTTCACTGGAGGCAGCTCTGGTGGGTGGTGAATTGCAGGAAGCACGAGGGGGGGAAGCACCTGGGATCCCACATGGGAGGGCTTCTGGTTTAAGTCCAGGGACCTCTGTAAGAACTCTGGGGACACATTTGTTCATAATCTGGGGCTGGCCAACGATTCGGGGTGGATCGCAGCATCAACACTCTGTTGGGAATGCTGTCTGCCTGTCTCTGTGTCGCTCACTCATGGAAGAAATAAATGAATAAGACTTAAAAAGTACGAAGGTACACTCTCAGCTACCAGGATAGCCATCGTCTGGGCAGGGAGCCATGGAGGTGAGGACAGAAAGCCGGGAGCACAAGGCTCTTTATCAGCCGCTGGCAAACCCAAAGGCTGCTTTCAGGGGAACTTAAGTGTGCTGCAGGCTAAGCAGGCCTCCTCCTGGGGTGGATGGGGTGGAGGGAGCGGGACTCCAAGCAGACTGAGCTGTCTTTCAGACACTCCCCCACTTTATAACTTTAGAGGATTAAGAGAGGAGCTAGGGGACCAGCTGGTGGCTGGTGGTTTAAGACAGCCAGCTCCCACATGGCCAACTGTGTGGTTCAAGTCCCAGATGAGTGCCTTGAAAACCAATCTGGGCATGTGTGCACATGTGCCTACGATCCTGAGAAGAAAATGGGAAGGGATTGCAACATGACCACCCTCTAGGGGGAACATCTTCTCATTCTCTCTCTCTCTCTGTTTCTCTCTCTCAGGAGACCACACACCCCTATATGAAATTTAAAAAAAAAAGAGAGAGGAGCTAAATGCTGCCAACGGTTACTGTAGCCCTGTCCCCATGCGAGGTGTTGCTACAGGTGGCAAGACCTCAGTCCTGGTGCTCTGTTGTATTTCTGAGGTCCACAACTATTATAAACTACCTTCCAGCACTGTCTACTGGCTGCTCCCAGGGATGCAGACACTAACCCACACAGTCCTTACCTTTGCTAGGTGACTTTGGCGAGACAGGACACCACCACGGGAAAGGAATTATCAGCTAAGGGCCTCCATAGCAGTTCCTAACAATGGGGTTCTTTCTGTAGGTAAGATTCACTGACACATGAGACCCACAGCCACTGTGGAGGTGAGAATTGTGCAGGATGGTCTGACCTGACAAAGACAGAAAGATCAGGCCCTATTTGGAAAGGCTGAAAGGGGGCAACCACTAGCAGATAGAGGGGCTGATTGACCTGCGTGATGCCAGTTACATGCGTTATCTCATTTACACCCCAAGTGATGCTCTGAGGTCAGCACGGGTGATACCTCCATTTTACATGAGACTCGGAGAGGCCGAGCAGCTTGGTTGAGGTCTCACAGCTAAGAGTGACGGGTCGAGGCTGTCCGAGTTCTCAAGTTCATTCTGCATGTATGAGGTTATGGGATGTGCCAGCTTCTTTGCTGGGCCCCCTAGGGTTATAAGTCACATTGACATCCCTCATCTCCTCCCCCTAATTAGTAGTGATGACTCTTCTCTTAGTCTTCCCCTCCAAATGCAGGGACAGAGCAGGACACAGAGAGAGAGGACAGGACACTCAGCAGATGCCCAGCAGGAACTTGAAGGCCGGGCTGAGGAGTCAGGACTTGAATTTG
>NW_006160005.1:251020-252853 GCF_000334495.1 Tupaia belangeri chinensis
TTTCCCTCTGCAAGCCCTGAAGTTTTGCTCAACTCGCTAAACAATGAGGCGAGCAGTGTTGCCTCACTTCAGGCAGCAGGCTTCGGCCTTCCTGACCTTAACCCACTTCCTGTCCTCCGTCTCTTTTGTCAGACGGTGATGCTCTCGCTTCCTGTTGACTTCTACTCTGTTCTGGCTGGTTTAGCGGGGCCCCTCCAACCCCGCGCTGCTGGAGGTCTGCTCAGTGAGGCCTGAGCACAGGACCAGGTACCTGGGGACCATGGGGAATTGGGGTGGGTCAGGACTGATTAGAAAAGGTCTGGGCAGGTGAGAGCCGGCCTGAGAGAAGCCAGAGCTAGGGGCTCCTGGTGGTCTGAGGACCCTCTCTGCCCAGTGGTGGGGGACTGTCAAGCTGAGATCAGTGTGAGAGGTTGCTTTTGCCCCTGGTGGGGGAAGGGAGGGTGTGCTCTGAAACCACAGCGTCTGCCCACATCCGTGTAAGATTCTGATCTCCTTGCTTTGGTTTTCTGTTTCCTGAACTGCCCACGTAGTATTTTTCTGGGTTGTCGTGGAGCTTCTTCATTCAGACAGGTTTATGTGGTGCTGACAGACATAGCGTGCTGCACTGAATTCACACTGAGCTGGCCAAGATAGGGGTTTGCGATGCAATCCTGGCTCCTTGGCTGAATTGCGTAAGGCAAGTGGCTTCCCCATGAACCTGCTTCCTCATCTACAAAATGGGAGAATGTCTGTTTTATTGGATTTTTGTGGTCCCTTATGCAGGACAGTGATTATGAAGGTGTTTTGTAAACTGTGAGACTGTATCTTTCAGGGTTTGGGGGTTACTTTTACTTTATTTTTTTTCTTTCTTTCTTTTAAAAATTTTATTCATTGTCTTTTTATTTTATTTTTTTTAAGTTGACCAGAGAGAGAGAAGGAAAGTAAGAAAGCAAGTTGCTAAGTCCGGGAATTGAACCAGCCATGTAGGAATCCAGTCGCATTAACCACCACGCCACCTGCTGGCCCCTTATTTCGTTTTCTTTCTTTTCTTTTCTTTTTGTTTTTAGAGAGATTTTTGCTATAGGGTGCGTATGCTCACTGGAGAGACAGAGAGACTGAAAGTGAAAAATTATCCTCCGGTGGGGACAGCCAAACCACAATTCCTTCCCATCTATTCTCCTCTTGGGATTCTGGGCTTGCACACAAATGTGCCCGGTGTGTTTTAAGCTGCCGGATCCAGAACTTGAATCGAGGTTGACTATGTAGGAATCCAGCAATGTAACCATTGTGGCATCTGCTGGTCCTGACTTTCACTTCGTTTTCTAAATGAAACTAGACTTTTTTTCCCCCAGATAATATGATAGTTGATAAAAATTTAAACAATATAGACACTGAAAATCTGTACATAAATTTATCCCTGAAGATGAACACTTTTTTTCTTTTTTGAGAGAGATTTTTGCTATAGGGTATGTGGTGTGGGCTCACTGGAGAGACAGAGCGAGACAGAGACACAGGAAGCAAGAAATCACCCACCAGGGGGGATGGTCATGCTGCAATCTCCTCTCCTCCATTCTCCTCTCAGGATTCTGGGCACACACACACACACACACACACACTCGCATTCGGCATGAGTTTCAAGCCTCCGGATCCCGGACCTGAACCAGTCAGCCATGTGGGAGTCCAGTGACTTAAACACTACGCCACCTGCTGATCCCTGAAGATGAACACTTAAGCATAAGAATTTCTAGACTTTTATTATTTTTTAAATAATTATTTTATTTAACTTTGTTTATTTATTTATTTATTTATTTATTTATTTATTTATTTATTTATTTATATCGGACCAGAGAGGGA
>NW_006160005.1:253237-262210 GCF_000334495.1 Tupaia belangeri chinensis
GAGTGATTTCTCGCTTTCTGTCTCTATGTCTCTCTCTGTCTGTCTGGCGAGCGCACGCGCCCTACAGTGAAAATCTCTCCAAAAAAAAAAAAAAAGTTTTTTTAATCCTCCCTGCTTATTTGTGATCCTTGCATTATATCTATTTCTCCTGATTTTTTTCTGTGTTATTTTGTTCTTTCACATTTAGGCTTCCTCAAATATTTGGTGATTCTTTGTTGAATGTTCATTTTTCAAAAAACGAATTATTTAATTACTTAATTATTATTATTATTTGACCAGAAAAGGACAGAGAGAAAGAGAGAGAGAAAGTGAGAAAGCAAGCCATTAAGTTCGGGAATCGAACTGTAGTCAGCCATGTGGGAGTCCAATGCCTTAATTGCCACACCACCTGCTAGCCCCGGATACTCATTTTTATGATCAAGGAACTATAAGCTGATTGGAGGCTCTGTGTTCGTGTTGTGGGTGGGGTTGTTGATGGTTGGGTCTGTGTAGGTGTGCAGACTAGGCCATGTGATTGGGAGATCCCAGACTCTGATCTGCCTGGAGTATACAAGCTAGGCCACCAGGGGGAGGGAGTTGAGGTCTCATATTCAGTATGGAACCTTTAAAGAGTTCCCCTATCTCCAAACCTCTCTTTGTAGAACAGTGACTTAACCCCACCCTCTGTTGCACTCAGTCTCCCTCCCAAGTATGGAGCTTCTTTGGTTTTGTTTTTCCAGAAAACAAGCCTCTTTCTCTTCCAGGGATGTGAGAAAGGTAGACCCCTTGGCTTGTCCATGGCCTGCTCTGTGAAGTTTGTGTCTAAATGTTTTGTAAACACACTATACTTTCTACAGACCTTCCTGTTTTTAGCCCCACCCCACCCTGCTTTCTGAGGCAGCTGGCACCTCCAGTTCCTGCATCTTTCTGGAGTTCAGAGGTGTGACTATGCTTGTTTCTGGTTGGGGTACAGTTTCCAGCCCTCTCTGAGCTACTGCATCCGGTACCCCTGGCCAGTCCAGCTTCCAAGATTCTATTGGCATCTCTTGTCTGTTATTGTCTTCTTTCCTGTACTCTGTCCTAGTGGGTTTATATTTTTAAACACTCTTGCTCTGTCTTTTTTGTGGGGTTTCAGGAGTAAGCGAAGATACATGTATTCAGTCCATCTTGGTAACTGAGAAGGTTAAAGCATTCATTTTTCACTCCAACTGGCATTGTAGGAGGGAGTTGGTGTCCTCACACATTAACCAGCACTGGACACTATGATTTGTCTTACACTTTGCTAACCTGGTAAGCAAAAAATATGATCTCATTGTCATTTAATTTATATATATATATATATTTTTTTGAGAGGTTTTGGCTATAGGGCGCATGTGCTTGCCAGAAAGACAGAGAGAGACAGAGAGACAGAAAGCTAGAAATCATCCCCCAGGGGGGATGGCCATGCCGCAATCCCTTCTCCTCCATTCTCCTCTCGGGATCTTGGGCATGCACGCACATGTGCCTGACGTGAGTTTAAGCCACCAGGTCCAGGACTTGAACTGTGGTCGACTACAAGGGAGTCCAGTGACAGCCATTATGCCAACGGTTGGTCCCTTAATTTATATTTTTAAAAGTCAATGGACTGGGAGCCAGCAGGTGGTGTGGTAGTTTAGGCGTTGGACTCTCACATGGCTGACTATAGTTTGAGTCTTGGGCCCAGGGGCTTGAAACTCCCACCGGGCACATATACCTGCATGCCCAGAATCCCAAGAGGAGAGTGGAGAAGGGATTGAAGGGATTGCTGTGTGGCCATCTCTCTCTCACCCCCTCCGCTCCCCTCAGTGATTTCTCCCGTTTCCTCTCTGTCTCTCTCCCAGTGAGCACACATGCCTTGTGGCAAAAACAAAAAAAATGTTAATGGGCTGGCTTCCTGGTACAGCTGTCATGAGCTGCTCGGAAGAAGCTGGATCCCACATGGTAACTACAGTTCAATTCCCCAGCCCAGTCAGACCAAAGCATGCAAGGCGCATGTGTGAGTGCCCAATACTAATGGGCAGAAGCGCGAGAGGACAGAATGAGGGAGTTCATGGTGTGGCCAGGCCCTGTTGAGGTCTCTCTCTCTCTCTCCTCCTTCTCTCTCTCTCACTCTCATGTACATGCATAAAGAAAAAATAAATGGAAAGAACATTCCGGCTGACCTGGTTGGAGATCTTAGGCGTCCACAGGCTATTTGTATTTCTTCTATGAACCACCTGTTTAGAGCAAGTATTCATTTTTCTGGTGGGTAGGATGATTGTTAAATTGCAAATACATTGTGGCCAGTCTGTAAAGAGATTTGTGGCTGACCCCTTATTTAGTCTTGTCAAAGAGAGATAGAGCTAGGGACCAGCAGTTAGTGTAATGGCTATGTCGCTGGACTCCTATGTAGCTGACCGTGGTTTGAGTCCCAGACCCGGTGGCTTAAACGCACGCCGGGTGCATGTGTGTGCGTGCCCAAGATCCTGAGAGGAGAATGGAGGAGAAGGGATTGTGGTGTGGCCATTCCCCCTGGGGGGTGATTTCTCGCTTTCTGTCTCTCTGTCTTTCTGGTGAGCACATGCACCCTATAACAAAAACCTCTCCAAAAAAAAAAAAAAAAGAGAGAGAGAGAGAGAGAGAGCTAGAGCTAGAGAGAGTGTGAAAGTGAGAAACTACCTCTAAGGGGGATGAGTAGCCTTTTCCATTCTCTTCTTGGGATTTTGGTCACACACACACACACACACACACACACACACACATACAGGTGTAATTTTTAAACTGCCAGGTCTGGGACTTGAACTGTAATGTCAGTTATGTGGGATTCAGTACCTTAACTTCCATGCCATCTGTTGGTCTCCATTCCTTTTTTTAAAAAAATATATCTTCATTCTCAGAGTACAGGCTTCAGCAAATAGCATGAATTTTTTGTTTTGTTTTTGTTAGTGGTTGGGTGTGCTCTCCAGAGAGAAACACACACACACAGAGAGAAAGAGAGAGAGAGAAAGCGAGAGAGAGAGAGAATAGAAAGCACCCAGTATGGGGCACGGTCATGCCACAATCCCTTCTCTAGCTCTTCCTTCTTTGGGGATTTTGGGCATCTGCATGCACAGGTGCCTGGTATGCTTTTCAAGCTGCCAGGTCCAGGACTTGGACCACGCAGCTGGCCGAGTGGGATCTGGCCGCCCGAACCACCAGCTGGCCCAAGCTGGCTTTTTAATGACTATGTTGAAAGTTTTTGATGATTTTGTTTCTTTGGATGACAAAAGTAATGTGTGCTCACTGTAGAAAATGTGGGTAGATAAACACAAAAAAGAGACATAAATTACCCCAGGTTAACTTTCACTTACAAATATATCCTTTCAGCCTTTTTTCCCTTTGAGCATGTACTTATACAAATAAAAGAGGAGTCATTTTACATTCATGCCTTTGACTTAATCAGAATTTGTTCTCATACATCGTTCTAAGACATCTGTAGTGACTGCATAGTACCCTATGGTATATGTATAAGATCACTTATCTAGCCTGTTGATGCACATTTGGGCTCTTATTGGGTCAAGATTTCCATGATGATGGGGCCAGCGGGTGGCGTGGTGGTTATGGCTCTGGACTCTGACAAGGCCAACTGCAGTTCACGTCCTGAACCCAGTGGCTTCAAACTCATGCTGAGCGTGAGTACATGTCCCAAATCCCGAGAGGAGAATGGAGAACGGATTGCGGATTGCGGTGTGGCCATCCCCTGTGCGGGTGACTTCTCGCTTTCTGTCTCTGTCTCTCTCTGTCTCTATGACGAGCACACGCACCCTATAGCAAAAATCTCTCTAAAAAAAAAAAAGAAAGAAAAGATTTCCATGATGAAGTTCCTCCTTTGGTCAAGAGGAACTTGACCTGGTCTTGTTTCTACATGTATCTGCTTGGCAACGTCTTTGCTTAGGGGAAAGGATAAAGGTACACTTTAATCCTTCTCAGGTTAAATTATTACTAATTCAAAATGAATGAATACGGATTCAGGGAAATTTCCATTCACTTTTTGTGTTTTTTTTTTTTCCTGAATCCAAGGGAGAGATTGAGATGGCCATTCTGGCCTCTCATTAGGTACCTCCATGGCTTACGATTAGAGTGAAAATACCAGGGCCAAAAGCACCAGGGAAAGCGAGATAAAGAAGCAACATATCAGTCAGGTATCTGAGGAACTCATTCAAGAAATAGTAACTTAAAAGAGAAAAAGCAGGATCTGACTCTGTGGCCTGATGGTTAAGGCCATAGACCTTGCGACCCTGTAGTTCGAGTCTTGGACCCAACAGCTTGAAAACTACACTGAGTACATGTGCGTGTGTGTCGAAAATCCTGACAGAATAGAGAAGTAGAGAAGGGCTTGTGGTGTGGAGACGCTCCCTTGGGGGTGCTTTCTCCCCTTCTTTCTCTGTGTTTCTGTCTCTCTCCAATGAGCACATGCTCACTCTGACAATTAAATGATGAGAGAGAGAAAGAAATCTGAAGGAAAAAACTGTTCCGAAAGCAGAAAAATCTGAATTCTGCCTCTGAGTCTGCCACTGTGTGTCCTTGGGTGGGTTGCTCAACCTCTCTGGTTTTCTCATTTGTCAGATGATTTCCTAGTTCGCTTGGATTGGATCTCTCAGGTCCTATGAGTACTGACCTCATCACACTAGCCATGTGACCCCGAACAAGTTGTTTAACCTCTCTGAAGCTGGGTTTCCTCATCGGTAAAGTGGAAACACTAATAGCTCCTTCATAGGCATGTCATGAACGGATGTTTGTAAAGCACTTATCACGGGGCTTGTCCCAGACTAGGTATCTAATAAATGATAGCTATTTTTATTGCATGCCAATTCGTTATGTAAGAAGAAGCTCATTATATCATCCCACATTCTGTGTATGGAAAGGAACTGTGTTTTCTCAAATGTGGCTTCAAAGTTCAATTGGCAGCTGGGACTAATGCCAAGGGACACAGAATAAAGTCACTGCTGGCCACTGACCTCCCTTTCAGCTTGTTCTTCCCTGGGGCCTGGATGCTGTCCCGATGTGGGTCAAGTAAACAGGCTACCAGTGAACACAGATAGATCAAATGCATGAATTCCGATCAACAGAGGAAGCAATGGGAAGCCCCATTTCCAAATATAAAATAGCCACGAGCGTAACAGAGGGGAACCAAGCCTAGACTTGTGAATCATCAACGTTAGGGATGCTATTAGGAAAAAGTGACGTGTTTTGCCATTGTGATTAATGAGCGTGGAGACGGGAGGAAGAAGTTGTGGTGGGTGGGGCAGTCATTTTGCTCTTTGGTGTGAATTCTTGCACACATGACCTCTTTCTGTCAATTCAGGAAGGTAGATTCTATTTTCTTTTTATTTTTAAAGTTTTGCTATAGGGTATGTGCACTTGGAGGAGAGAGAGAGAAAGTGAGAAATCAGTCCCCAGGGGAGATGGCCATGCTGCACTCCCTTCTTCTCCACTCTCCTCTTGGGACTTTGAGTGCATTTGCACACCTGCCCACTGTATTTTTGGAGAAATTTTTTGCTGTAGACCTCATGCACTTGTCAGAGAGAGACAGAGTGAGAAATCACCCCTAGGGGGGATAGCCATGCCACAATTCCTTCTCCTTTATTCTTCTCTCAGGATTTTGGGCACACATGCACATGTGCCTGGTGTGAGTTTTAAGCTGCCAGGTCTGGGACTTGAACTGCAGTTGACTATGTGGGAGTCCGGTGATGTAACCAGTAGGCTATCTGGTGGTTCCCCGAGAATGTTTCTCTCTCTCTCTCTCTTTTTAAAAGAATTATTTTATTTAACTTTATTTCCTTTAATTTGACCAGAGAGAGAGAGGGCGAGAGAAAGTGAGAAAGCGAGCCGCCAGGTCTAGGTCTCAAATGATGTTGGCCATGTGGGAATCCAGTGCCCTTAACCACCACACGACCTGCCAGCCCCTCCCCTAGTGTGTATATATATATGTATATATATATTTAAAATAATTATTTAATTAATTTTATTTATTCATTCATTTTAATTTAATTTAACCAGACACACACACAGAGGGAAAGTGAGAAAGCAAGCCACCAGGTCCAAGATTTGGACCATAGCCAGCTATGTGAGTGTCCAGTGCCTTAACCACCATGCCACCTGCTGGTCCTCATCCCCCAGTATATTTTTCAAGCCACAGGGTCTGGAACTCGAACTGCGTAGCTGACCATGTGGGACCCAACTGCTTTACACTCCATGCCACTTGCTGGCCTGCTAGATTCTATTAAAATTTTTTTTAAGTTTATTTATTTCTTCCATAAGCGAGACACCTACTCACGTATGTACACATAGCACACTCTATAGAATCTTGACACTGTTTCCCACCCCCAGTCTCAGCCAGCTCCAGATTATGGGCACACGGGTGCCCAGTGTTCTCAGGGAAGTCTCTGGACATGAACCAGGTACCTTCTCATGTCACTCAGCCTCAAAGAGCATCCTGTTTTACCATTGCACCACTGTCCAGCCCCACGGATTCTACTTTTATTTCCCAAAGGATGGTCTGTGCACTCCTAGTGGCTTTCAAAGAGATGTCAGATGGTAATAGATGGACACTTGAAATTTAGTACTATATTTGGGGCCAGCAAGTGGCATGGTGGTTAAGGCACTGGACTCCCACATGACTGATAGTGGTTTGAGTCCCACCCCTGGCAGTTTGCTTTCTTGCTTTCTCTCTGGCTTTGGTGAGTGCATGTGCTCTATAGCAAATTAAAAATAATAACAATGATAAATAAAATTAAGTAAATAATTCTTTAAAAATAGTTATGTATTCATTTTATAAAATATATGAAAATACAACTAGCACTAAATTCCATGATTTCATAGATATGATTGTTCAGAATGAAGACAATGAAGGATTTTAGTTAACCTTTTTAAAAGTGAGTTGATTCAAAGAAAAAAAAAATCAAAGATGATATGCAGAAATGGCAAATACTGTGTAGGTGGTAAAGTCAGAATGTTGGGAGTGGTAGGTAGAATAATACCCCTCAAAGATGTTCATGACCTACTCCTCAGAACCTGTGAGTATGTTGCCTTATATGGCAAAAGGGACTAAATGCATATAACTAAGTTAAGGATTTTTTTAAAGTTTTTTTTTTTTTTTTTTTTTGCCATAGGACCTGTGTGTTTGCTGGAGAGGAATAGAGAGAGACAGAGAGAGGGAAGATGAGAAATCACCTCCCTGGGGGACGGCCACACTACAATCCCTTCTTCTCCATGTGTGGGCATGCATGCACCTGTGCCCAGTGTGATTTTCAAGCCACTGGATCTGGCACTTGGACCTGTGGTCAGCCATGTGGGAATCTGGCATTTTAACCACCATACCACCTGCTAGCCCACTAAGTTAAGGATTTTGAGATTGGGAGATTATTCTGAATTTTCTGGGAGAGCTCAGTGTAATCAAAGGGGGGGGTTTAGAAGAGGGAGGCAGGAGGAGCAAAGTCAGAGAAAGCCACGCTGGCAGTTGTCATAGTGAGGAAGCCACAAGTCAAGAAATGCCTGTGGCCTCCAGAAGCTGGATTTCTCCCCCCTGGAATCCCCAGAAGGAACTGACCCTGCAGACACCTTGATTTTAGTTCTGTGGGTCTCATTTTGGACTTCTGACCCCCCAGAACTGTGAAAGAACACATGTATGGTGTTTGAAGTCACCAAGCTTGTGGGTAATTGTTACATCAGCCACAGGAAACGAGTGTGCCGGACATTAGATGGCCTTGATGTGGTTCATTCTGCAAGTTCAGTGATGTCCAGGGCATAGAAAGAAACACTGGCGTAAGACCACCCATGGTCAACTACCCTCACCGTATTGAGGAGCGGGCTGACCCTGCCCTCACATCCCACAGACTGGCCAAGCAGAGGCAGGTCTCTCAGCCCTCAGCCCCTCCAGGAGTGTGCTTGGCCAGGTGACTCATGCTCACTGTCAACAATGTCATCTGGTCCAACCTGCTCATTTTACAGATGAAGAAACCGAATCTCAGCGAAGGGAAACACCTTGAGCAAAACCAAGGTGTTGTTCAATGGGCTGATTCGGCCAACGTGACTAAAGCCCTGAATTTCTACAGTGGTGGTGGGAGGGGGTAACACTGGGCCTGGCTGGTTCTCCCAGCAGTGGGGAAGCCCTGGGAAGGGGTGGGGCCTGCACACTTGGCTGAGGCCAGAGGGTGGATCTCACCACTCTTCCATCGCCTTTGCCATGTGTTTGGGCCTCTTGCTTTCATGGCCGCTTCCTCTCATATCTTATCAGGATTTTAATAACCATCCTCTTAACACATGATCTTCAGAAATTGTTGAAACAGTCACAGGCTTGGAGAAAGGGCTCCCCCCGCTCCTCTTTGTCCTGACTCCAGAAGGTGAATGTCTTCTATTCTGCCTGGCCGGCTCCTTCTAAAAGGATTTTATTTATTTATTTATTTCACAGAAGAGACATTTATACTGTGAATAACATGAAATCTGGGATGTTTCATTTCTGCATTTCAGCGTTTGAATGAAAATTGGCCTTTGTGGTATGGACACTCCCGAATAAAGCCCAGCCTTGTAATTTTGAGCAGAAAATGTTTTCCATGTAAAGGTCACAAAATCCCTTTTTGTAGTTCAAAGTAGACATCAAGACATATGTTGTATTGTACTGAAATCAAGCTAGTTCGAAATTTCCTCTGAGATCCCATAAACTGTCATTAAAAAAAGAATTAATTATTTAATTTTATTTTATTATTATTTTTTTAATTTGCTGTAGGGCACGTGCGTTCACCAGAGAGAGAGAGAACAAGCTGCCAGATCCAGACTCAAACCATGGTCAGCCATGTGGGAGTCCAGTACCCTGACTACCATGCCAATTGCTGGCCCCATAGACTGTCATTTTACCATATTAAGTTGTAATTTTAAGTAGTTATTGTTTCCTTCTTACTTAGACAATGATAACCAGACCAGTGACCCCCCCCCCCGCAGCCCCCCTTGTGTTTTCAGTTC
>NW_006160005.1:263397-272246 GCF_000334495.1 Tupaia belangeri chinensis
GATAACCAGACCAGTGACCCCCCCCCCGAAGCAACCCTTGTATTTCAGATTAACTAAAGTTCATAGCCAATCAGTTCATATCCACCATTCAAAGTCTCAAATATCATTATGTAATTGGTTAATAGGGTTTAGATGTTAAGAAGTTGAAAGGATTGTAGGGTGGACATTTTATATCTATTGAACCAGAATAAATGTCTACAGGGGGCAATCACACATAACATCAGCTTGGGCTGATTAGAGAGTCACACATCACAGAAGGAATGAGTTCTTGTGGTCTGTGGCAAGACTCAGGAACCCTCCCATCAAAGCTTTACTGATGTGAGTGCCCAGGTTACTCTTGTACGTGTTGGAGTCACTTGACCAAAAGGTTGAAAAAGGCCAGCCTTTGAAAAGGCCTTAAATCCATAGGCTATGGAAATAGTTTGGATTAGTTACAAGGAATTTTGAGAAAAATGATCTTGCTTTGTTAAGTTTGGATGCATTTTTCTTTTTAAAAATTATGTATTTAATTTTATTTATTATTATTTTAAAATATTTATTTATTATTAGCATTTTAAAATTTTGCTGTAGAACATGTGTGCTCACCAGAGAGAGAGAGAGAGAGGAAAATGAAAAAACAAACCACCACATCAGAGACTTGAACTGTAGTTGGCCATGTGGGAGTCCAGTGCCTTAACCACCATGCCACCTGCTGGCCCCAACATTCATATATTTTTAAACTTGTAATAAAAAAATACGCATTTGATACAGTTGCGGGAAAAATACAGAAAATAAATGAAAAAGAAAGGAAGAACAGATGAGAGAGAGACTAGCCTATGATTTCATCTCCCAGAGATAACCACTGTTAACATCATTTTGGTGTCTAGATTTCCAGATTTTTTTTCTAATGTATATAGCATGTATGTTTTTCTAGTTTACAAAATAGGATCTATAAATTATTGAGTTAAAGTATCTTATTCATTTGACTGCATATTATGAATATTTTCATTATTAATTCTGTTCTGTAATATTACTGTCACTAATCACATCCTTTTTTCCCGTTGTTTTTGTAATAAGTCACGTGTGCTCACCAGAGACAGAGTGAGAGAGAGAAAATAAGAGATCACCCCCAAGGGGGATGGCCATGCCACAGTTCTTTCTCCTTTAGTCTCCTCTTGGGATTTTGGGCATGTGTGTACATATGCCCAGCATAATTTTCAAGTCACTAGGTCCAGGATTCAAATCACGCAGTTGGCCATGTGGGATCCAGTGCCTTAACCTCCGTGCCACCTGCTGGTCCCACATCCTATTATATTGTGTTGCTACCACATAATTCCACTTTGACAATCCTTTAGTCTAGGTTGTTTCTAATTTTTTGCCAAGTAATGCTTTGATGGACATCCTGTTGGATAACTATTTGCACACATTCATTTTTTTTTAAGAATTATTTAATTTATTTATTCACTTTAGTTTGACCAGAGAGAGACAGAGAGAGAGAGAGAGAGGGAGAGTGAGAAAGCAAGCCGTCAGGTCTGGGACCAGAACCACGGTCGGTCATGTAAGGAGTCTAGCATTCTTAACCACCATGCCACCTGTCGGCCCCATTGCACACATTTTTAACAATTCCTTTCAGGTAAATTCCTAGGTGTGGAACAATGGATCACAGGGGTTGCACATTTTTAAGATTTGGGTTTTTTTTAAAGAATTGTTTTATTTAACTTATTTATTTATTTAATTTGAACAGAGAGGGACAGAGTGAGAGAGAGAGAGAGACAAAAGGAGAAAGCAAGCCACCCAGTACAGGACTTAAAATGCAGTTGGCGATGTGGGATTCTAGCACCCTTAACCACCACTCCACCTGCTGGCCCCTTTTTTAAAATTTTGGTATTTATCACTAAGCCACCTGACAGGAAAACTCGTATCAGGTGACATCTCCCTGAGCACTGTACATGAGGGTGTTGATGTCTCTGCGCTTGTCTGTATTTTGTAGAATAATGCTTTAAAATCTCATAAATGTGAGGGCCAGCAGGTGGCATGGTGAGTAAAGTGCTGGACTCCCACATGGTCAACTGCGGTTTGAGTCCCAGACCTAGTGGCTTGCTTTCTCACTTTTCCTCTCTCTGTTTTTCTTTGGTTAAATTGAAAAATAATAATAAGGGGCTGGCAGGTGGCATGGTTTCTGGGGGTGCTGGACTCCCATGTGGACAACCATGGTTTGAGTCCTGGACCTGGTGGCTTGCTTTCTCACTTTCCCTCTCTTTCTCTGTCTCTCTCTGGTCAAATTGAAATAAATAAATAAATAAAGTTAAATACGATGATTCTTTAAAAAATAATAATTTTAAAAAATAATTAAAAAAATAAATGTGTTGGATGAAATATAGGATTTCTTCTTTGCTATTCTACTTTGAATGTTTGATTAGGATCAAGGTGGAATAAGATTCATATTGTTTGTTAGCCACCTATGTTTTATTTTACTTTAATTATTTATTTTTTTGAGAAGTTTTTGCTATAGGGTGTGTGCACTTGCCAGAAAGACAGAGAGATACAGACAGAAAGTGAGAAATCACCCCCCAGGAGGGATGGCCAAGCTGCAATTTCTTCTCCTCCATTCTCTCCTCGGGATCCTGGGCACACACACACATGTGCCTAGCGTGAGTTTAAGCCACTGGGTCCAGGACTTGAACTGCAGTCAACTATATGGGGAGTCCAGTGACATAGCCATTATGCCAACCACTGGTCCCTATTTTACTTTAATTTTTTTCATTGCTAGAGAGATATGTATAGAGAGAATGAGAGAGAGACAGAGAAAGAGAAAGAAAGTGCTCCCAATGGTGCATAGTCACACTGTAATCCCTTCTCCATTTCTCCACCGTGTCGGGATTTTGGCATACAAGCTTATGAGCCCAGAATGTTTTTCAAGTCACTGGGGCTGAGATTCAAACTGTGGTTGGTCATATGGGATCTGTCTCCCTTAAACACGGTGATAAGGGGTTGGCCCAGCTATGTGTATTCAAAATTTTATTAATTGCTTCTTCTTGTTCATTTTTTAATAGAAAAGGTGTTTTTATCTCCATAGGGCACATGTGCTCACAGGAGAGAGACAGAGAAAGAGACAGTGAAAAGGAAAATGAGGAATCCCCACTCAAGGGCAATGGCCACTCTGCAAGCCGTTCTCCTCATTTCTCCTTTTGGGATTTTGGGCACCCACGCACACATGCATGGCTGCATGGCATGATTTTCTTTCTTTTATTTATCTTTTTAAAAGAATTATTTATTTAATTTTATTTATTCATTCCTTTTTTTTTTTGACCATAAAGACACAGAGAGAGGGAGAGAGAGAGAGAGAGAGAGAGAGAGGGAGGGAGAGTGTGAGAATGCAAGCCACCAGGTCCAGGACTCGAACCCTGTTTGGCCATGTGGAAGTGTCCAGCCCTTTAACCACCACGCCACCTGCTGGTCCCAATCTGGCAGGATTTTCAAGTCTCCAGATCTAGGACTTGAACTGCAGTCAACCATGTGGGAGTTCAGAGCCTTAACTACCATGCCACTTGCTGTTCCCAAACCCCAGGTTTTTTTGTTTGTTTGTTTGTTTTTAAATTGAGTTCTAAACTGTAAGAGTGCTTTTTAAAAAAAATATTATTTTATTTAGCTTTATTTATTTATTTTAAAATTTGACCAGAGAGGGACAGAGCAAGAGATAGAGACGAGAGAGAGAGAGAGAAAGAGAGAGAGTGCAAGTTGCCAGATTTGGGACTCAAACCACAATCAGCCATGAGGGAGTCGAGCGCTCATAACCACCACACTACCTGCTGGCCCCTAAACTGTAAAAGCGCTTTGATGAAAGAAAGAAATTGGAACAAGAAAGAGAGAGCAATGACAATGATGTGAAACTTAAAAACATTCATTGAAAGTTTCTTACTCATTCAACAAATACTAAGCACCTACTATGTTCCAGGCATTGGGGCTGGAGATGAGTAAGTGATGACTGCTGCCCTAAATGTCACCCTAAATCTGAACTATTGAAAAGTCCTATGTAAGGCCAGCTCCATGGCCTGGTGGTTAAGGTACCTGAATCCCACATGGCCAACTGCTTTGTTTGAGTCCTGGACCCAGCAGCTTGAGAAACATACCAAGTGTGTGTGCACCCAAAATATCCTGAAAGGAGGGAGAGGTGGAGAAGGGATTGCAGTGTGACCATTCCCTATGGGGGATGTTTCACCCCCTTCTCTGATGTGCATACTTGCTCTCTAGCAAAAAAAAAACAAAAACGAATTATTTTCTTTATTACTTATTATTTCCTATGTACTCATGTTTCTTCCTTTTTTTAAAGATTTATTAAATTTCGGAGAATCATTCATTTATTTTAATTTGACCACACACACACACACACAGAAGGGAGAGAGAGAGAGAGAGAGAGAAGGAGAGAGAAAGTAGGAAAACAAACTACCAGGTCTGGTACTCAGACCATGGAGGACCACGTGGTATCCAGTGCCTTACCAACCACACCACCTGCTGGTCCCCTGTACTCATGTTTCTTCCTTTTTTAAAAAGATTTATTCAATTTCATGTATTCATTCATTTATTTTCACACACACACACACACACACACACAGAAGGAGAGAGAGAGAGAGAGAGAGAAGGAGAGAGTAGGAAAGCAAACTACCAGGTCTGGGACTCAGACCATGGTGGACCATGTGGTGTCCAGTGCCTTAACAACCACACCACCTGCTGGTCCCCTGTACTCATGTTTCTATCTGTTTTCTGTTTCCCTTCTATTTTCCTTAATTTCTTTCATTTGTTAAAAAACCTCCAGGAAAGAAGGGGCTTAGTTTATTTTGTTGATTACTCTGTCCCTGGACCTTAGGACAGCACCAGATACTCAGTAAATATTGAATGATTGCTCACATGAGCTTTTGGTCCTGGTACCTTTGAATTGTTGACTGCCTTAGTAATGGGAATTTGGCCGAAAATGGCCTGATAAAATAAGCTTAGGTGGTTAAGAAACACTCCTTTGGGTACCAGCGGATGGCGTGGTGGTTAAGGTGCTGGACATTCCCACATGGCCAATCATGGTTCAAGTCCTGGGCCTGGTGGCTTGCTTTCTCACTTTCTCTCTCTCTGTCTCTCTCTGGTCAAATTAAAATACATAAATGAATAAACTAAAAAAAAAAAAAGAAAAAAAAAAACACTCCTTTCAGCCCCGCCATTTCGTTAGTCTGGTTTGGTAGAAGGTAACCATGAGTAGGTATTGTTTTTCCTCCATAACAGTACACTGTTTATGGAGGTGTGATGTCAACAGCCCTTGGGGTTGCCAGGTGTTAACCAAATTAGCAATTAACAGCACGGTGCTGTTCTTTTCTGGGGAGGCGGCTGCTACTCTGGGGTGTGGGCAATGACTGTCAAGGGCCTAGGTTGGGAGTCAGGGCTGACAGTGAAGACTGAAGCTTGACGGAGGGAAGGCTCTGAAGTCAGGAAGACCACGCGGGTCAGAGCAGGAGAAAATCCACAGTTCAGGTAGGCCGCTGGGCAAGAAGTCAGGACAAGTTATTTATTTATTTTTTTTGGAGAGGTTTTTGCTATAGGGCGCGAGCGCTCACCAGACAGACAGAGACAGAGAGACAGAAAGCGAGAAATCACCCCCTGGGGGGATGGCCACGCTGCAATCCCTTCTCCTCCGTTCTCCTCTCGGGATCTTGGGCACGCACGCACACGTGCCCGGCATGAGTTTTAAGCCACCAGATGGGGGATGCGAACCATGGTCGACTACATGGGAGTCCAGCGACATAGCCATTATGCTAACTGCTGGTCCCGAAGTCAGAACACGTTCTAAGAGGTGCCTGGGACATGCTGGGTATCAGGCTTCATCAGTAGGAAATAAAAGAAAAAAAATATTTTGAAGGGATTAGGGCTGGCCCCTTACTCTAGTGGTTAAGGATCCCACATGGCCGGCCATAGCTCAAGTCTCAACCCCAGTGGCTTGAAAAATATGCTGGGCACATAGGTATGCATGCTCGAAATCCTAACAAGATGGAGAAACGGAGAAGATATTATGGTATGACCACACCCCACTAAGAGGGTACTTTTTCCCTTTGTCTCTGTCTCTGGTGAGCACGTGTGCTATCCTGCAATTGAAAAATAATAAGCAGTAAAGAAAAACAAATGAATACTTATGTTATAGTCTATTCCGCGTGAAATAAGAGGATATCCAGACATAGCCAAATTTATTGGAGTTTATTGATTAAGACGGTGGCATGGGGGGGAGGGGCGGTGGTGGGGAGGGCGGACTCATGTCTCTCAAAACCCCGCAGCCCCCCAGTGAAAGGAGAGAGGAGCTTATATAGGCCCAAACTGCACAATCATGTCCGGATGACGTGAGGATTCAGGTGGGTAAGGTGTAGTGGGCTCAGATGGGGGAGAAGGGTAGGGGGTAGGGTTTTAACAAAGCAAAAGCACAGTACAGAAGCAAGAAAAGCAGGTTAATCCTCCTTCAGGGCGGGTTCTGTCTCTGCCTAAACACAATAGAATTTCAATGGTCTTCAGGGCTCAGGGCAAGGGGTCTGGCTGATGGTTACATCACTAAAGAACATTTTAGGGCAGTTAAGAGGAGTGGGGTTTAAAGACAATAGGAATGTTAATTACTCTGTTTACTCTTAGGCACAGAGAAGAAGGCAAGTTTCTAGTCACAGGAATCTAAGAGTTTATTAATGGAGGCGCTCCTTCAAGATGGAGTCGCTCCTGCTTCATTCCCCACTTCCCTTGGAGGTGCTCCTCCCAGATGGGGTCATGCCTGCTTCACTTAAAGGCGCTGGACTCCCACATGGCTGACCGCAGTTCAAGTCCCAGACCTAGTGGTTCTCTTTCTCACTTACCCTCTCTCGCTGATCAAACTAGAAGATAATAGTAATAATAATAATAATGAATAAAGTTAAGTAAAATAATTATTTTTAAAAAAGGGATGAGGGTGGTTGGATGGTGGCACGGCTGTAAAACATGATGCTCTGTAAGGCTAACCCATGTGGGAAGGTTCCAGGTTAAAGAATAGAGGCCTTCCTGAGCACACTGATACACATGTGTCAATAATCCAGGGCTGTTTGAGGCTGGGGGTGGTTACCACATGGTGTCACAAGCCCATTAGGTAGAGTATTGTCTTCCTTTCTTTCTTTCTCTCTTGGTTTAAAAAAAAAAAAATCTAGACTGAGGCTCTCCAGTTTACCCCTTTGGATAAGGATATAAGGATGAGGAGTCTTTCCTGCCAGGTACCAGCAGTCAGGGCAGGACGTCGATAGGAGGGCCTGGGGCCCAAATGATCCTCATTTTTCTCCTCTCCTAGAACCACTTTTCATTAAGCTACACCTGGAGACTTGCAGAGGTTAAAGTACCTTCCTCAGGGGTCCAAGGACTGGAAGCAGGCCACATTCTCAGACAGACACCATGGAAAGGGAAGGACCAGGAAGGAGGTTTGGAACCTAAAACACCGTAGCAAGTTTGTCTCCATCCGATTCCTGCCTCTCTGTTGACGTCTACCAACTGGAACTTGAAATGAGGGGATGAATACTTAGGGAAGTGCTGAGGTTTGGGAGCTGGAACTGCTTTGAGTAATTGGTGAGAGCATCAGTTGCCCAAGAAATTACTGAGGATGCAATAAAGACACTGGAACTTTCTTTCCGTTCAGGTGGTATGGGAATATGTCAGGCTGGCCTGTTCTTAGCTGTCTGGGTCAAAGATCGAGAATTGATCAGAAGTGGGCATTTTCTTCACCTTTTTTCCTTCTTCTTCTAATTTGCTATAGGGCGTGTGCTCACCAGAGAGAGACAGGGAGAGAGAGAAAGTGAGAAATCATCTCCCAGGTGGAAGGCCTCACCACAATCCCTTCTTTTTTTTTTCTTTTTTCTTTTCTCCCCCCACCCCCCCAGGTTTTTGCTATAGGTCTCGTGCCCTCGCCAGAAAGACAGAGAGAGATGAGAGACAGAAAATGAGAACTCACCCCCCAGGGGGGTTGGCCATACCGCAATCCCTTCTCCTCCATTCTCCTCTCGGGATCTTGGGCACGCACACACATGTGCCCTGCATGAGTTTAAGCCTCCGGATCCGGGACTGGAACCGCAGTTGACTACATGGGAGTCTAGCAACATAGCCATTACACTAACTGCTGGTCCCAACCACACTCCCTTCTTTTCCATTCTCCTTTTGGCATTTTGGGCATGCACACACATGGTCCTGGCATGATTTTTCAAGATGCTAGGTCCAGGATGATATATTTTTAACATTAAAACAAAACAGGGGGCCAACAGGTGGCGTAGTGGTAAAGGCACTGGATCCTACATGGTTGACTGCGGTTCGAGTCTAGGGCCTGGTAGCTTGAAACTCATGCCAGGCACGTGTGTGTGCATGCCCAAGAGCCCAGGAGGAAAACAGAGGAGAAAGGATTGCAGCGTGACCCTCCCCCTGGGGGTTGACTTCTCACTTTCCCTCTCTCTTTTTCCAGTGAATACACGTGCCCTATGGGGGGGAAAAAAGGCTAAAAAAAAAAAAGTGTGGTGGTTAAGGCAGTTGGATCCTACATGGCCAACTGAATGGTTTTAGTCCCACACCCAATGGCTTGAGAGACATACTAGGCACCTGTGCATACATGCCCAGGGTCCTGAGAGGAGAATGGAAGAGACTGGATTGCAGTGTGGCCATCCTCCCTGGTGGGTGATTTCTCACTTTCCCTCTTTTTTTCTCTGTCTTTCTCCAGTGAGTGTATGCACCCTATAGTAAAAACTTAAATCAAACCAAAATAAAATGGTTGAGCCAGACTCATAGCATAGTGGGTAACAGAAGCTGGATCCCACATGGCTGACCATTATTTAAATCCTGGCCTCAGCAGG
>NW_006160005.1:272306-281338 GCF_000334495.1 Tupaia belangeri chinensis
GGGAAAGAGATTGTGGTGTAACCATGCCCCATTGGGGGGTGTTTTCTCCCCTTTCCACTTTCTTTTCATCTCTCTCTAGAGAGTGCATGTATTCTCTGCCAATTAAAAAAAGAATAAAGATAAAAACAAAACTAGTATTAGTTATTATTACTATCTTTTTAAATAAGAAAAGCAAAGATGTGTTAGGGATTGTAGGTGCTGTAGATTGGATTTAAGGCTTTCTTTCTTTGTTTTTAAACAGTTATTTGGTTTATTGTTTTGTTTGCTATTATTATTTTTTAATTTGACCAGAGTGGGGGGGAGGGGAGAAAGGGAAAGGGAAAAAGCAAGCTGCCAGGTCTGGAACTTGAACTGCAGTCAGCCATATGGGAATCCAGTGCCTTAACCACCATGCCACCTGCTGGCCCCAGGTTTAAGGCTTTCTTAAAAGCATATTTTTCTCTTCTGTGAGTGGGAGAGACCAAGACAGAGAGAGAGAGGAGAGACAGCAACTGTAGTCCATGCCGTAGGTCACCCCAGCCTCTGCCAACCCCAGATCATGGGCATGTGCACACCTGACATGTACAGGGAAGTCTCTGGATGTGAACCTGGAACCTTCCTATGTGGGTCAGTCTTGTAGCAGTGTGCTTTACCTCTGTGTCACTTTCTGGTCCCTGGTTTTACGATCTGAGGTAGAAAAAAGGCCTCATTGCTTCTGACTTAAATCCCAGTTCCTTTGTGACCTGGCATGACCTAAATTCAGCCTTTCATACCAGTGACAATCTCCTCTATCTATGATCTCCCCCCTCCCCCCAGGACTTGCGGGTATTTTCCAAAAAGGCTTATCGGTTTTGCATTTGGAGTTACCAAACCATTGATGCTTTTTTTTTTTTTTTCACTTTCATTGAAACATCAAACGAGGTGCTGGCAGGTGACATGATGGTGGAGGGCACTGGACTCCCACAGGCCGACTGGACCTGGCAGCCTTGCTTTCTCACTTTCTCTCCCTCTCTGTTCCAATTTAAAAATAATAATAAATAAATACCCTTTAAATAAAGTAATTCTTTTTTTTTTTTTTTTAGAGGTTTTTGCTATAGGGCGCGTGCGCTTGCCAGACAGACAGAGAGAGACATAGAGACAGAAAGCGAGAAATCACCCCCCAGGGGGGATGGCCACGCCGCAATCCCTTCTTCTCCATTCTCCTCTCGAGATCTTGGGCACACACACACACACACGTGCCCGGCGTGAGTTTTAAGCCACCAGGTCTGGGACATGAACCGCGGTCGACTACGTGGGAGTCCAGCGACATAGCCATTATTCTAACTGCTGGTCCCAAATAAAGTAATTCTTAAAAAAAAAGAAAGAAAAAAAAGAAACATATCAAATGAGTGCTGACGGCCTATGATCAACACTATCCAAGAGTCAATGGGTATTAATATCTTAGAGGAGACCGGATAGCTCTATGTGCGAAAGGCTGGGTCAGTAAGACTCCTGTGAATTTTGTGTTGCTCTGCTTGAACTCAGAAGAAGGAGTGCTCATTTTGGGACTTTGGGTATCAGAGCAGGCTGCCTGGAGGAGGTGGCAGATGAGTGAGACATCAAAAGGCCGAGGAAAACGAAGGGTGGCTAAGCCAAGAGAGTAGCTGCAGTGCACATGACAGTGGGAGTCAGTCAGGCAGACCCTGAGGAAGGGAGTCATCCGCTTGGGGGATGCAGTAGAGGGTCAGGTTGGACCCAGGTAGATGAATTGTAAGATGAAGACAGTAGAAGCAGGTTGGAGTTGCTTTGGGAGGGCCTTGAATGTCGAAGTATGTAATTTATACTTTATCACGAAGATAATAAGACATGAGAAGTTTTGGGGCTGGGGTGCTCTGGATGGTGGGGTTTTCAAAATATTATTCTGATGGCTATGTGTGGACTGGTAGTCTGGAATAAGAAATTTGAGGGAGAGACGTTTAGGGAGAAAGGGAAAGATAACCAGGAGACTGTGGACTGGGGCGGATTCAGGAGGGAAGTACTGAGAATGAAAGGGTTTATTTGAGAGAGATTGCAAAGGGAAAGTCCTTGGGGTTTGGTGAGTGACATGCAAGCTAGGAAGGAGGTAATTACTAGTGATTTGACAAGACTTTCTGCCTTGGGGACAAGGAGAATGATGACACCATTGGTGGAAATGTGAAAACTGTTTTGGAGGATTCGATTGGTGCAAAAGAAAGATCTGTTTGGAGTTTAGGCCCAGGTCCAGCCTCCTCATCAGCCATAGTCTGGGCTTCTACCTGGACCACCCTTTGGTGGCTGGTCAACCTCCGCCCCTCCCAGAGGTGGAACCTGGTCTTGGTTTCCTGTATCTCTAAGTTTGTGGCAGAAAATATGGCAGGATGGTCACACACACTGTCTGGGACTGTGATATGGAAACTTTTAGCTAAATTAGGGGAAGACCTGGTGCTGCGTCCATGCCTCAGCAAGCCCTTGCTAATGGTTTCTGAAGGCAGAAGGGTAGAACAGCCCTCGGTCACCTCTCCTATCTTCATGAGGCTGATTTTTCTTTTTTGGGGAGTTTTTTTTGTTTGTTTGTTTTTGTTTTGTTATAGGGTGCATGTGCTTGTCAGAAAGACCGAGAGAGACAGAGAAACAGAAAGGGCATGGCCACGCCGCAATCCCTTCTCCTCCGTTCTCCTCTTGGGATCTTGGGCATGCACGCACACGTACCCAGCGTGAGTTTAAGCCACCAGGTCCAGGACTTAAACCGTGGTCGACTACATGGGAGTCCAGTGACATAGCCATTATGCCAACTACTGGTCCCCATGAGGCTGATTTTCAATCTTGAAATTTTATTTTTATTGCTAGAGGTTACGTGAGTGTACCAGAAATGGGGAAGGGGAGGAGAAAAAGTACTTCCCAGTGGGGCAGGGTCACCCTACAATTCATTTCCATTTCTCCATCCCATCAAGATTTTGGACATGCATGTATGCACACATGCACCTGGCATGTTTTCCAAGCCACTGGGGCCAGGATTTGAACCATGGTTGGCCATACAGGATCTGGCTTCCTACGTACAGGTTTAACACTGTGCTACAAGGCTGACCCACACTGATTTTATAACTTCCTTTTTTTTTTTTAGAATTATTTATTTAATTTGTATTTGTTATTATTATTGTTACCATTATTTTAAATTTTGTTATAGGGCACGTGTGCTCACTAGAGAGAGACAGGGAGAGTGAGGGGAGAAAGTGAGAAAGCAAGCCACCACATTCAGGACTTAAATGATGGTAGGCCATGTGGGAGTCTAACACCTTAACCATCTTTTTACCTGCTGGCCCCTACAACTTCTTTTAAAGTTATAAAACCTTTTGGGGCCAGCAAGTGGCATGGTGGTTAAGGCACTGGACTCCCACAAGGTCCACTGTGGTTTGGGTCCTATACCTGGTGGCTTGTTTCTCCCCCACTGTCTCTCTCTAGTCAAATTAAAAAATAATAGTGGCAGATTGTATTAAATAAATCTTTAAAAGAAAGTTATAAAAACTTTTTTAAAAAGTTTATTCTATGAGCAAGAGAGACAGAGACAGAGAGACAGTACCTCAGAGTCTTCATGGTGCAATCCACACCCAGCCTCAGCTAGCCCCAGATCAGGGGCACATACATGCCCAGGGTACTCAAAGAGGTCTCTGGATGAGAATCCAGAACCTTCGCAGGTGAGTCAGCTTTGTAGAGCGTTGTGTTTGACCTCTGCACCACTGTCCAGCCCCTGTAACTTCTGTTCCCTTTTGAAGCTGCCTTTCATCATTCCTTCCGCTTTATTTTCCCTGGATTTGCCATGTTGGGAGCAGGGGTGGGGCAAAGGTTGCTGAATGTCACTTGCCCTGTCCAGCCCAGGGCTTATCTCCCTGGGAGAAAGAGGAAGATTAGTGCAGAGCCTTAGGCACCTCTGAGAACCCTGCCAAGCAAAGCCTAGCCGACCAGTCCTGACAAGCACCAGTTCTAGGTCCAGGCTCTGTGGGAGGAGCAGTGGCTGGAAGATGACGCTAACCTTTTCTGAGGGACTCAGCTTGCTATTAGGTGACTCAATGCATTTCCTAGCGTCTTATCCAAGAGGCAGGGGCAAGAGCTGCAGCCTTTGTTTATTTTTTTCCTCTTGGGCTGGGACTGTTCCGTCTTGGCACCAGGTCCACAGGAAAGCCTTCATTAGTTGCCTCCCTGGCTGCCTGTGATCTCATCAGCCTGAGCACAGCTTCAACCAGGAAATCAAAGCCCCAGCGCCCAGAGCTTCTAAGATATACCAGGTCACCGACGTTGGGGTATGACCTGCTTGGGTTTAAACCCTAGCTCTTCTGGGTCTCAGTTTACAATCTGTAAAATGGAGGCAATAATCTTGCCTCAGAAGCTTGTGATGATGGAGGGTGATAATATGTGAGGGGAGGGGGAGTTTCAAAAAGTTTACAGAGGGTTGGGCCTGTGGCCTGATGGTTAAGGGAGCCAGATCCACATTGCTGACCGTGCAGTTTGAATCCCTGCCCTGGCAGCTTGAAAAACATGCCAGGCATATGTATGTGCATGCCCCAGATCCTGATAGGACAGAGAAATGGAGGAGAAGGAAAGCATTACTCACTGGGGGGTGCTTTCTCCCTCTCCATCTTATTATTTTATTCTCTCTACAGAGAGCACATGTGCCTTCTGGCACCAAATATATATATATATAATGCATATTATGAAAAAACTATGCATGGATTCCAATTTTTTTTCTTTTTTTTTGGAGAGGTTTTTGCTATAGGGCGCATGCACTCGCCAGACAGACAGAGAGAGACAGAAAGATAGAAAGCAAGAAAGCGAGAAATCACTCCCCAGGGAGGATGGCCACGCCTAAATCCCTTCTCTTCCATTTTCCTCTCAGGATCTTGGGCATGCATGCACACACGCCCGGCATGAGTTTAAGCCACCATCCAGGACTCGAACTATGTGGGTCAACTATGTGGGAGTCCAGCGACACAGCCATTAAGCTAACTGCTGGTCCCTGGATTCCAAATTTTTGCACCAAAATAAACTCATACTTTAGTTCCATTTTTCCATGAAGTTTTTCAAGTTCCCTCATACATAAAGCACTTAGCATAGTATGTTAGCTCAATAAACAGAAGCTATTATTAATATTCTCCCCTTTTTGAGTGGCAGTAACTAGCAGTTAATAGTGTGGTTTCTAGAGTTGGACTAATCCAGGCTGGGTGGGTTTGAGTCTTGGGTCCTTTTCTTTCCAGTTGTGTGACCTCAGGCAAATTTCTCTCTAAGTCTCTGTTTCTTCATTTGTGAAATGAAAATAACGGTAACTTTCTTATAGGGTAACGGTGAAGATGAAATAATGCAAAGTGTTTACCACAATTGCCAGTACAAACTGCACAACAAAAACGAACTACTCTTATGATCATTGTTTTTCAGCCCCACATCCTCCCGAGTCTAGCTTAAGATGCTGTCCTTCCTACAAACCCCGTTCATTCCTCTCTGACCTTCCTTCATTGATCCTCATTCTGTCTATCTTTCTTAAAAGTATACATGGGCCCGGACTGGCCGATGACATAACGGTTATGTTCCTGGACTCCCACATGGCCCACTGAGGTCCGATAATGAGACCTACAGACTTGAAACTCACGCCAGGTGCATGTGCATATGTGACCAAGATCCTGAGAGGAGAATGGAGGAGAAGGGATTGCAGTGTGGCCATCACCCCTGGCGGGGAGGGTGATTTCTCCCTGTCTGTCTGTCTCTCCGCCTCTCTGGCAAGTGCACACACTCTATAGCAAAAATCTCTCCAAAAATAAATAAATCAATCAAAAGTATAAATGGGCTGCCTAGGCTCATTTTGCTCTCATCTTGAGGCATATCTTAACACTTATTGATGTGTTCAAAAAACCTACAAATCCAATGATAAAAACATCGAAGTTAGAATTATTGATACATTGTACATTTTACATCAGAAATTCCTAACTTTATTTATTTTTATTTTTGTAATGGGCTCTCTTTTTTTAAGTCTCCACTCCCTAAGCAGCTGCCCAAACTATTTCTCTGCTTTTTGAGCTAACACTCCCTCCAGCCTGCTTCCCTCTCCAAATCTCTGAGACCGTGTGTGTGTGTGTGTGTGTGTGTGTGTAGGTGAGGAGTCTTATAAAAGTTCATGGAGGGGGTATGGTGAAGGTGGCTGGATCCCATATGGCTCACTGTACTTTTTGAGTCCTGGATCTGGTGGCTTGAAAAATATACTGGGCTGTGTGCTAGCATGACTAAAATCCTGAAAGGAGAAATGGAGAAGGGATTGTAGAGTAACTGTGTCCCACAGAGGGACTGCTTTCTCTCAGCCCCCTCAGCAAACACATGTGCCCTATGGCAAAATAAAATAAAGGGGCCAGTAGTAGGTGGTATGGTGGTTAAGGCATTGGACATGGCTGACTGAGGGGGACCTGGCGGCTTGCTTTCTCAGTCCTCCCCACCCCACATCTGTCTCTGGTAGAATTAAAAAATAATAATAGGGACCAACCATATAGCGACCAGCAGATGGTGTAATGGTTATGTCGTTGAACTCCCATGTAGTCCACCACAGTTCAAGTCCCGACCTGGCAGCTTGAAACTCACTCCAGGTGCACGTGTGTGCGTGCCCAAAATCCTGAGTGGAGAGTGAAGGAAAAGGGAATGTGGTGTGGCCAGCTCCTGTGGGGGATGTGTGTGTTTTCCTGCTTTTTGTCTCTCTGGCGAGTAAATGCACCCTATAGCAAAAATCTTTCTTCAAAAATAAGTGAATAAAATAATTCTTAAAAAAGAATTGGGAACCAGCAGTTAGCCTAATGGCTATGTCGCTGGACTCCCACGTAGTCGACCGCGGTTCGCGTCTTGGACCTGGTGGCTTAAATCTCACGCCGGGCGCGTGTGCGTGCGTGCCCAAGATCCCGAGAGGAGAATGGAGGAGAAGGGATTGCGGCGTGACCATCCCCCCTGGGGGGTGATTTCTCGCTTTCTGTCTCTGTCTCTCTCTGTCTGTCTGGCGAGCGCACGCGCCCTATAGCGAAAACCTCTCCAAAAAAAAAAAAAAAAGCATTAAAAAAGTTTATGGGAAAACTGAGAGTATGTTTTTTTCCTGTTGCAAAAAATTTTGAAATCTGCATCATTTTTTTATAATACTCATTTTCCATGAATTTATTTATTTTATTTTTAGAGAGTTTTTTCTTATAGGGTATGTGCACTCACTGGAGAAACAGAGAGAGACCGAGGGGGAGAAAGAGAGGTTTAAATTGAAAAAAAAAAACAAAAACAAAAAACCAACTCAGAGAGCTTGAGAGAAACGCAAAAGCCCTAAACCTAGCTGGAGCAGAACCCTCCGGCGCCTGCGCAGAATGACGTCACCTTCCTGACGTCAGCGCGCCAACTCGGGCCAGCCCCCTGTGACGCCAGTCCCGTCAAAGCCCCGCCCCGCACGCCCGGGAGCTGTCGCGCATGCTCCGAGCCCCGCCCCCTTGCGTCACAGAATGGCCTCGGGCACCCAGGCAGCTCCTGACGTGTCGGGGAGGAGCCGGGCGCGGAGGTGCGCCGAGTGGAGCTCTGGGCTGCGGAGGGGAGCGGAGCTGAGAAGCTGGGCGGGCCTGGCCAGGCCAGCGGAGCAGAGACGTCGGTCGAGCGGCGGCGAACATGCGTTTTTGACACTTTGGAGGTGAGCCTGCTGTGCGGGGCCGCTCCCCAGGGTGCCGGGCTGGCTGGCGGCGCCGAGGCCTGCCCTTGGGGAGCCTGCCTGACCCGGGGTCTGTGCCTGAGGCCGCTCCGAGCCGGGCCGGACCGGAGCTGGATTCTGGGGCGGCCAGTCTGGGGGCAACTATTCCAATCGCTCCAACTGTCCGGTCCCCGTCTTGCGCCGAGGTGTGGCCCACCAGGGGCTTCTGCAAGGGAGCGAGCCCGGCGGCCTCTGGAGGATGTGTCCCGATCCCGGGGTGGGGTGATGGATGGCGGGGACGGAGGCTGGGACGTGGCACCGTGGGCCGGGACGCTGGTGGCGCAAGGAGTGGCCCAGTCGGAGGTGGCAGCGGCGCGCCCAGCCCCCCTCTCTTCCCCAGATCCCTTCCTTCAGCTGCGAGGGTTGTTTGGAGTCGGGCTGGATTTTGATCTCTCAGTTCCTTTCTCCCGCGGGGGGCGAGAAAGGGAGCAGCCCACATTAGTCTCCGATTGGCATTCCGGTGACTCCCCGCCCGGAACTGCTAATCACCCCTTTGGAGTTAAAGAAAGTGGCACTGGCACCATCGGATTGCTTGTGTTTGTCCTCTTTTTTTTTTTTTTTTTTTTTTTTTTTTTTTTTTGGTGGGGAAAAAAACTAATAAATGTTGTTTGGAGTCGGGCTGGATTTTGATCTCTCAGTTCCTTTCTCCCGCGGGGGGCGAGAAAGGGAGCAGCCCACATTAGTCTCCGATTGGCATTCCGGTGACTCCCCGCCCGGAACTGCTAATCACCCCTTTGGAGTTAAAGAAAGTGGCACTGGCACCATCGGATTGCTTGTGTTTGTCCTCTTTTTTTTTTTTTTTCCTTTCTTCTTTTCTTGCTGGTGAGCAACGAACTAATAAGTTTTGCCGAGGAGGTGAGGGATCTTGTGCTACTGATTATTAAAGGTGTAGCACCTTACGCCTTTGGCCTTTTGAAACATTCTTGTTAACATCTTTTGAATCTTATCATCCTGGGGTTGTGACTAATTCTGTTATCTCCATTTGAGTGGTGAGGAAATCTAGCAGGGGTGAAGGATCAGTAAGTGATTGACAGTTGGGTTCAACCAGCTACTGGGTGGCTTAGTTTGAATCAATTTACATTTCTAGGTTCACAGTTATGGTTTCTTTTCGTGGGATTTTTATACCCTTCTCAGCTAGAAAGCAAGGCAGAAATTTTGATTTGCCAAAGATGTACCAGAAGTTAGTAAGTGACTTATTCAATTATTTTTGACCAAATTCACCTAGTATAAGTATTGCTACTTAGTTATAAAAAAAAATCTTAGTCCCAAGCTTTTCATGGATTGCTGGTTAATTTTTTTTTTTTTATACATTGAGTTC
>NW_006160005.1:282314-324528 GCF_000334495.1 Tupaia belangeri chinensis
TTACCCCAATCTTTTTATGGTTTTTGGTTTTTTTTTTTTTTTTTTTTTAATTTGGTTTCTTTTTTTTTTTTTTTTTTTTAGAAAATTTTTTCCATTTAACTTTATTTATTTACTTATTTTAATTTGACCAGAGAGGGACAGAGCCAGAGAGAGAGGGAATGTGAGAAAGCAAGCTGCCAGATCCGGGACTTGAACCAGTGTCAACCATGTGGGAGTCTAGCACCCTTAAGCACCATGCCACCTGCTGACCTGAGTTGTTCCTTTTTTGATTAAAAATTTTATTCTATTTCTTTTATAAAATAAAAAGTACATAATACCCTTATCAGAGAGAAAGCACCCCCCCATGGGGCGTGGTCACACTGCAATCCCTTCTTTTTTCTTTGAAGAGGTTTTTGCTATATAGGGTGCGTGCGCTCGCTAGAAGGACAGAGACAGAGAGATGGAAAGTGAGAAATCACCCCCCAGGGGGGATGGCCACGCCACAGTCCCTTCTCCATTCTCCTCTCGGGATCTTGGGCACGCACGCACATGCGCCCAGCGTGAGTTTAAGCAACCAGGTCCAGGACTTGAACTGCGGTTGGCTACATGGGAGTTCAGCGACATAGCCATTATGCTAGCTGCTGGTCCCCCACACTGCAATCCCTTCTTTTTTTTTTTTTGAGAGGTTTTTGCTATAGGGCGCGTGCGCTGGCCAGACAGACAGAGAGACAGAAAGCGAGAAATCACTCCCCAGGGGTGATGGCCATGCTGCAATCCCTTCTCTTCCATTCTTTTCTCGGGTTCTTGGGCACGCACGCCCATGCGCCCCGCACGCCCATGCGCCCCGCGTTAGTTTAAGCCACCGAGTCGGGAGGCGAACCACGGTCGACTTCGTGGGAGTCCAGTGACATAGCCATTACACTAACTGCTGGTCCCTGCAATTCCTTCTTAATGTCTCCATCTCATCAAGATTTGACCACATTCAGGGTGTGTGCATGTGTGCCTACACACACACACACACACACACACACACACTTTTCAGGTCACTGGGCAGAGATTCAAATCATTCAATTGGCTATGTGGGATCTGGCTTCCTCAATCACTGCGCCATGAGGCTGGCCCAAATTTTGTGTATTTAAACATTTAATTATCTATTTATTTGCTGTGATTTTCAAACCACTGTTGGCATGTGGGAATCTAGCACCCTAACCACCATGCCACCTGCTGGGCCTAATGGTATTGTGGGGTTCCCCACCCAGAGATTTTTGCTTAGGGTGTGTGTACTCGCTGGAGAGACAGAGAGATGGGGGATGGCCATACTGCAATCCCTTCTCCTCCATTCTCCTCTCAGGATTTTGGGCATGCATGTGCACATGTGCCTGGCATAAATTTAAGCCACTGGGTCTGGGACTTGAACCATGGTCGACCACATGGAGTCCAGTGCATTAGCTACTATGCCACCTACCGGCCCCAATTGTATTGTTTTTAATGCACTCAGGGTAAAGACTGCTAAATCATAAAGCAGATGGGGCAAAATGCAGCATTATGTCATGGGTTGAAGAGAAGTAAAGGGAAACTAAGTGAAGTATATCTTCTGAATTGTTATTAGAATTATTGTTTAAAATTGGACCACCTATAGAACAAAGAAAACCTTTGACTAGCCCTGGTTAGAGGTTGACCTCATCCAGATAAAAATTGCTAAATCTTTTGAAACCGTACTTCTGTTATAACATTTTAAATTAAATAAATTTAAGTTGGATAAGGAGTACTTCAAATAAGTAGAAACCTCAAGGTTCTAGACTCCTAGATTGCTGACTGCAGTTCCAGCTCCAAACCTACCTGATGTCAGGTGCATGTGCATGCATGCCTGCCCAAAATTCCAGGAAGAGAATGGTAGAGAATGGATTGCAGCGTGACCATCCACCCAGCCCGTGATTTCTCACTTTCTCTCTTTCTATCTCCAGGAAATGAACATGCAGATGGTAAAAACCTAAAACAAAACCAAAAAAACTTAGATCTTATTTTCCTGATACCTGCAAAACTTACTTTTATTTTCATTTTAAACCATACTGAGGTAAATTTTGACACAAATTTCTGAGCACTCTGTAAAGTAGAAAAAGAAATTTAATAGGCTCAAAAAAGAGACCATATTTTTGATCAATTTGAAAAGTTAAAAACTCTGGGGACCAGCAGATGGCATGATGGCTATGTCGTTGGACTCCCATGTAGTTGACTGTGGTTCTAGTCCTGGACCCGGGACTTAAACTCACTCCAGGTGCATGTGCTTGTGTACCCAAAATCCCAAGAGTATAATGGAGGAAAAGGGATGGCGGTGTGGTCATCCCCCTTGGGGTATGATTTCTCGCTTTCTGTCTCTCTCTGTCTGTCTGGTGAGCGCATATGCCCTATAGCAAAAATCTCTCTAAAAAAAAGGAAAGAAAAGTTGGGACCAGCAGGTGGCGTGGTGGTTAGGGCGCTGGACACTCCTACATGGCCAACCAGGGTTTGAGTCCTTAATCTGGTGGCTTGCTTTCTTTCTCATGTCCTCTCTCTCTCACCATGTCTCTCTCTCAGGTCAAGTTAGAAATAAATGAATAAATAATAAAAAATAAAATAAGTTATTAAAAAAAGGAAAGAAAAATTAAAAAATCTATAAATGTAACTTTTGGGAATAGAAGAATTTTGGTAAAATGGTATGTACTATCCATAGTGAGTTCCAAAAGAACTCTTCTACCTCTTTGGTCTGTACTACAACTGTTTAACCAGAAGACAATATTGTACAAAATAGATTCTTCTTACCATTGTACAAAGAGTGGTATCCTTGTAAGTAAGGCATTTTGTACAGGCTGTTTAAACCTGAGTGAGTTTATTGGTTGTTGCTAGATATCTAAAGGTCACATACAATATGATAATACCTGATGTGATGTAAAAGTTATACTTCTGACTATTCTGTCCACATGAGACATAGTATTAAGAGAATATCAGGGCCAGCAGGTGGTGTGGTGGCTAAGGCCCTGGACTCCCACATGACTGACTGCAGTTCAAGTGCCGGTTCTGGCGGCTTGCTTTCTCACTTTCTGTCTCTGTCTCTCCTGGTGAGTGCACGTGCCCTGTAGCAACTTTAAAAAAAACCCCAAATAATGAAATGAGGGACCAGCAGATTGCGCAATGGTTATGTCACTAAACTCCCACATAGTTGACCATGGTTTGAGTCCTGGACCTGAAGGCTTAAACTCATGCTGGATGCACGTGCGTGCATGCCCAAAGTCTGAGAGGAAATGGAGAAGAAGGGATTGCGGTGTGGCCAACCTCGCTTTCTGTCTCTCTGTCTCTCTCTTTCTCTCTGGCGAGTGCATGTGCCCTATAGTAAAAATCTGTCTTAAAAATTTTTTTAAATAAAAAAAAGAGAGAGAATATGGTAGAGGGGAGGAATAGAAAATACAGAATTACCTGCTTTCATTCCAGTTTCAAAAATTGTAGCTGTACAAGTAGAATATATATATTTTTTGCAGTGTATTTTTTGATATTGGCTAGCTTTCTATAGCCTTAAAATCTCCAGTTACATAGTTTCAAATAACACAGTAAACGTATGTATCCTCCCAATGTAACCTGAAGCAAACTGAACAAACTGTCTTCACAGCCCCTGAAAAGGTCTTATGAATCTCTGCAGTGGTAGAATTTTTTTTTTCTTTTGTAAAGAAACTGATTTTTAAAAAGGTTAAGCCTGATGAATATAATTAGGGTGATAAAGCTGGACAATACCAGTTAATAAGGAATAAAAATGAGATGTGAACATGAAGGTAACTTTTGCTTAGTTCTTCATCTGGTTCTTAAAGGTTATTCAAAAAGGGAGGTTTTAGAAATGTTTTGGTGGTGCTATCACTGAAATATGCATATAACTTCCTGGAATGATTACTTTTAAGAAATCATTTATATTTTTTAAAATTAATTTCATTTATTATCATCATAGTTTTTTTTTTGTTTAGTTTGACCAGAGACAGACAGACAGACGGAGAGAGTGGGAGAGTGAGACAGCAAGGTATCAGGTCTGGGAATCGAACCGTGATCCGTCATGTGGGAATCCAGCGTCTCAACCACCACGGCACCTGCTGATCCCTCACTTGTATGTTTTAAATTGTGGAGCCTATTTACTTTGTGATTATACTTCAAAGGTCCACAGTTGAACTACCAATTTCTTGTAATTTAATGAGCATTTATGCTGTGTTTACTATGTACCAGGCTCTCTGTTCTAAGAGTTTTACGAATGTTAACTCGCTTAATCTTCATAACAACCTTGTTTTAATGATTATCCCAATTGTACAGGTGAGGAAATGGGGCAGTGAGTGGTTAAGTTGTCCAAGGTCACCCAATTAGCGAGTGGAGGAGTCTAATTTCAAACCCAGGAAATTTAGCTTCAGCGTCTGGATCCTTAACCACTGTGCTCTGCTGCTTCCATGACTTATTCTTGGTTAAGTATTTTTAATTGGTTCTGGAAAAGATGATAGTCATTAGGAAATGATTTCTGGCATAGGTTATAATACTGTTTGAGGGGCCAGTAAGCAAGTTGTGAAAGTAGGCTGTGATTAAAAAGAATAATTGTGGTCAAAATCCAGTTCATATTAGATTCAGCTAGAAAAAAAAAAGATTTGTATGTGTGGGGGACAGCAGATGGCACAATGGCTATATTGCCACACTCCCACATAGCAGTCTGTGGTTCAAGTCCTGGATTTGGTGGCTTGATAAATCATGCTGGGTGTGTGCATGGGTGCCTAAGATCCTGGGAGGAGATTGGAGGAAAAGGGGTTGTGTGGCATGGCCATCCTCCCCGAGGGTGGGGGGATGGGGTGGTGGGGTGGTGGGGTGATTTCTCACTTTCTCTCTTACTGTCTCTGTCTGGTCAGTGCATGTGGCCTATGGCAAAAACCTCTTAAAAACAAAAAGTGTGTATGTGAAGTAGAACAACATACTATATTACAATAGTTTTGCTAGAATTATTTGACACTGAAGTAAGTAGTTGGTCAAAGTGGGTGCAAGAGCTAGAACTAGATTCTTAAGAATTTTCATGCAAAAATCTCTTTAAAACCTGAGTCATCAGGGACACTGATGGGAAACTTGCTAGTTGGATTAAGAATATGTCCCTGTTAAGGACGGAAAGTTCGAGGCATGAACTCCTCCCAGCCATTCACCCAAGGTGTAAACAACACCTTTCCTCTGGGGTTACTACATAGCTCAGCTCTCTTCAAAGCAGTAACTGTCTGTAGGTCCTCTGATATTGTGTAAGCAGGTCAAAAACAACATAAACACACCCTCACACAGAAAAGTTTCAAAGTAGGCTGGCTAATAACATTGATAAATAAAAGCTGTCTTTAAAAAAAAGCTATCTTAACCCTGTTTGTAGAAGGATTGACTTCACATTCAAATACATTCAGTGTTCTAAGCCAAGGAAGGCCTCTCAGAGTCAGTAGGAACTTGTGGAAGGACACTGGCTCATACACTACACCGTCAGCAATGTTATCAAATGCTGTGTGTCCCAGGAAGAATGCTGAATCCTGAGAGGAGACTGGAAGAGAGGGGATTGTGGCGAGGCCATCCCCCCTCAGGGTGATTTTTCTCTCTATCTCCCTTCTCCTCCCTCTTTCCAGTGGGCAAACAAAACTGAAAGAAAAAGAATACTGAGAATCTAAGAAAAATTACCTTACTCGTAAATAAAATAGTGAACACTGAAGTAGTGATAGTTACTTAAATCCAGGGACAGTCTTAAAGCAAGACAGTGAAAATATTTAAGGGACTGAAATGGCTCCCAATAATGATAGGCTAAAAAGACAAGAAATGCTCACTTTGAGGAGACCAAATAAACTGCTTAAAGGCTCTGAACTCCTCCCACATGGTCAACCGTGGTTCGAGTCCTGGAGCTGGTGGCTTGCTTTCTCACTTTGTCTTTCTCTCTCTCTGATCAAATTGTAAAATAATAATAACAACAAATGAAGTTAAATAGGGGACCAGCAGTTGGCATAATGGCTGTGTTGCTGGACTCCCATATGGTCGACTGAGGTTCGAGTCCCGGACTCAGTGGCTTAAACTCACACCCGGCATGAGTGCATGCGTGCCCAAGATCCCGAGAGGAGAATGGAGGAAAAGGGATTGTGGCGTGACCATCCCTCTTGGGGGGTGATTTCTCGCTTTCTGTCTCTCTATCTCTCTCTGTCTTTCTGGTGAGCATATGTGGTCTATAGCAAAATCTCTCAAAAACAAAACAAAACAAAGTTAAATAAAATAATTTTTTTTTTTTATTAGGAAACTTAGGACAAATTGAAGACCCAAAATGGAAATTAGTGGTTGGCCAGCCATAAAGTTAGGGAACTTATCCCAGTTGTTTAAAATAATATAAAATCAGTAGGCTAACATTTCTAAACTTGAAATCATTAAGAAAATGTTTTATATATGGATCAGGCAGGACTGACATTGTTTTATTTTCTTGAGGTTTCAGTTGCTCTTTCTGTTGTTAACGAGAGAATCACACGCCATCACCAGAACCTCAGCTGTACGAGCTTCTCAGCCAGGCTGGCTGTTCCATGGGAGTCCTTTTTCTCTTGGAGCCCCTTATCTACCTCAGTTACTCTCTGAACCTGATGATCTAGGCTTCCATTTTGGGACTTTTCATGGGAGCCCCCATGTCCTCCATCATATGGTTTTCTCTCTCTTTTGTCACTGTTTCTCTTTTATTTTTCTTCTTGTCACTGTCTCTTAAAGTGTATGAAAGGGAACCCTCCTGACTTCTTTTTTTTTAAATTTATTTTGTATTTAACTTTACTTATTTATTTATTCTAATTTGTCCAGAGGGACAGAATGAGAGAGAAAGCAAACCACCAAGTCTGAAACTCGAACCGTGGTTAGCCGTGTGGGAGTCCAGCGCCCTTAACCACCATACCACCTGCCGGTCCCTCCCTCCTGACTTCTTGTATGAGAAAAAAAATTCTCTCCTCTCTCTTCCTGAGTTACCTGATTCCTCTCAGGTCAGTAGGTCTTAGGATTTTCTTAATTACACTGCTGGGTTTTCTCATGTGACAGGTGGTTCTTGGTTGTCCATTTAAATTTAAGACTGAAGGGTAGGCTGATGATGATTTGAGTAGCTAGTGTGCAGTGGCATCTCCCGGGTTCTCCCCAGTAAGTCCCATCAGCTCTCTGTTCTTTGATGGGAAACATACGGGAACAACTGTGAGTGTGCCTTGGCACTATCTGTTAATTTGATACAACCTAGAGTGATACATTTTATAAACTTAATTTCTACATGGCGGCACATTGTGAGGTAGAAATAAACCACTTACAAACTTTTTTGCTTACTCCATTCCTAAAATAGAAATTCAGATGCTAGTAAAAGAAAGGAGTACTTTAAAAATAAAGAGGAAATAATGAGAGAAAGATTATCAGCCAAGTCAACTTCTCCTGTGTTCTTTCTGGTGATGCAGAGGGATTTGCAAATAAGACCCAGGTCCTGCCCTCAAAACTAGCTGGAGAGACTTAGTCTTTCATTCCTCTTCATTTATTTTTTGCTTGAAGGAGGGTAAGTAGCAGCAGAATCTTCCCTCTATGTCAACCCTGCTCTTCATGACATTTTGTAAAACCATAATTTATTGGATGATGTATCAAAATCTGAATATTTGAGCATTGAAATTTGGTTGACAGAGTTCAAATGGCAGCACCAGGACCAGCAGGTGGTGTAGTGGTTAATGGCACTGGACGCCCACATGGCCAACTGTGGTTCGAGTCCCGATTCTAGAGGCTTCTTTTTTCACTTTTTCTTTCTCTGTGTCTCTCTCTGGAGATATTAAAATAATAATAAGTAAAGTTAAATAAATTTTTAAAATCAAAACAAAACAAAAATGGCAGCATCTATTCAAGTTTGAAGATCTGTAGCTAGGCGTTTATAATCAACTTCTTGAGGGCTGAATTTGTAGATTTAAAATATAATCCCAAAGAACCAGCAGATGCATAATGGTTGCATTGCTGGACTCTACGTAGTCTACTGCAGTTGGGGTTCTGACCCACGGCTTGAAGCTCACATCAAGTACATATGTGTGCATGCCCAGAATCCTGAGAGGAGACTGGAGGAGAAAAGATGGCAGTGTGGCCATCACCCATTGGTGGGGGATTTCTCACTTTCTCTCTGGTGAGCACATGTGCCCTATCACAAAAATCTCTCAAAAAAATATAATCCCAATATTTTAAAAAATATAATTATTTTATTTAACTATTTATTTATTTATTTATTTATTTATTTATTTATTTATTTATTTATTTATTTTAAAAGTTGACCAGAGAGGGACAGAGCGAGAGCGAGAGCAAGAGAGAGAGAGAGAAAGTGAGTGAGAAAGCAAGCTGCCAGATCTGGGACTTGAACTGTGGTCAGCTATGTGGAATCCAGCACCCTTAACCACCATGCTACCTGCCGGCTCAATCCCAATAATTTTTAGGGAATCTGAGGGAGAGACTTCAAGTCAAGTATTTAAGGGACACAGAGGGATTATTGTCTCATCCCTAGATGCTTCTCTCATATATCCTATAATTGTTTTTATCTCGGCCATTATTACAAAATATGTCCCGACCCTCAAGGAGATTTAGGCAATAATCTGTTATCAGTACCACATAGTAGTGCCTTTAAGTGCTTTGGATCTTCTTTTGAAATACAGATACCTCTTGCTGCTGCTGGGTGAACTTTATTCTCATTCATACCTTACTACAAATTAAATTACAATTATAAACAAGATCATCCCTACATCTGGGAAAGTGTAGTGGGAATCGGGAACTTTGATAAAAGGATAGGATTATAAAATGAATCCATATTATGCAGTAATCACTAGTCATATTTGAAGAAACGTTATAAGTCATCTAATATAGTCTAAATCCTTATTAAGTGAAAAGACGGAGACCTAAGAGATTAAGCAGATGCTTAAATGATTTAATGGCAGAACTGATATCCCAGAACCCAGTCTCTGCAGGGCTTCCTCCCTTTTGGTGTTTATTTTAATGTGCTCTCGTACTCTAGGTAGCTCCAAGAATCATACAGATGTGCCAGTGTAAGGATAATCAGATCAGAGGAGGGCATAGTCAATGTATGTTTATCCAGTGAACAGCATCTGACACATGATAGGTGTTCATTAAATGTTTGCAAAGCATTAAGTGCTTTCTCAGGGCAAGGTGTTATGCTTGGTGCCATGAAAGTATGGGATAATAGATACTGTGGTCAGGAAAGACTTGTATGAGAAAGGAAAATTTGTAGTAGGCCTCAAAGAAATTTTAAATACATAAAGTTAAATGTTAGTTTTATTCCATTAAAAACCATTTCTCTTTGGTATATCTACCCCCAAATTGGAGTTTTATATTTGTTCTTGTTTGTGACTGAGTTTTTCCTTAACCTTCACAAGAAAATCATGCTAGGTGAACTCCATGCTCTCTATATCTCCAGGTATTTATGAATTTACTTTCTTTTTTAAATTTGGATTTTTGCCATAAAGCTTGTGCATTTGCCAAAGAGAGACAGAGTCTAAGAGAGAGGGAAGTGAGAAATCACCCCTCCTTCCCACAGTGGATGGTCATGCTGTAGTCCCTTCTCCGTTTTTTCCAAATCTTGAGCATGTATGCACATGCGCCCTGTGTGTTTTTCAAGCTACCAAGTCTGGGATTCCAAACCGCAGAATTGGCCATATGGGATCCAGCACTCCTACCACCACACCACTTGCTGGACCTGTGGATTTACTTTTTTTTTTTCTTTCTTTCTTTTTCTTTTTTTTTTGGAGAGGTTTTTGCTATAGGGCGTGTGTGCTCTCAAGACAGACAGAGAGAGACAGAGAGACAGAAAGCGAGAAATCACCCCCCAGGGGGGATGATCACACCACAATTCCCTCTCCTCCATTCTCCTCTCAGGATCTTGGGCACGCACGCACACGCGCCCGGCGTCAGTTTTAAGCCACCTGGTCTGGGATGCGAACCGCAGTCGACTACGTGGGAGTCCAGCGACATAACCATTACACTAACGGCTGGTTCCCTGGATTTACTTTTTTTAAAAAAATTATTATTTATTTAACTTTATTTATTCATTGATTTAATTTTAATTTGACCAGAGAGAGGCACAGAGAGAGAGAGAGAGAGAGAGAGAGGGAAAGGGAGAGGAAGCTGCCAGGGGGACTCGAACCGCGTTCGGCCATGTGGGAGTGTCCAGCACCTTAATCACCATGCCACCTGCTGGTCCCCCCCTGGATTTACTTTTAAAGCTGATCTGGAGTTCTTACTGCCCAGTATGGATTAGGTTGATTCAACTATTATGGTTTAATTAGTAAATATGATTATTATACAGACATTGTATTGAGACAGAAATAAATAAGAATAGTATAGAGCCTAATGGGGGCTCAAAGGTGTAAGTAAATGCTTGACTGTGTGGTAAGTATAGCAGTGCAAGCATGTGGGGAGCAGAGGTAGCCAGGAGTACAGGAGATTTAGTGCTGTCTGGGTGAGAGCAGGAAAGGCTTTCTGGAAAAGATGACAGCCAGGTTTTAAGCTATCTAGGAGCTTTCCAAATGCAAGGAAGGGAGAGCCATTCCAAGTAGAGAAAACATCCAGACCTGAAATAACTTAGAGTGTGAAGTCTATTTTGAGAATAGTATTGTTGGACTATGAAATGGGATGCTTGGGTAGGGGGTTGTAAGACACGGTAGGCATGAATCTAGAGTGGGTCTAACATCTTTGGTATTACATCTGGCCTGACAATCGTTAGGAGTTGTAGGTAGTCAGACTTAATGCAAACCCTGACTAGGTAGAGTGTCATCCCCTCCCCCCTGCCCTCCCTGCACACACCTTGGAAGGTGCCTTGGAAGAAGAACCAAGATGAAAGATCATTGAAGGGGCCAGTAAGTGGTGGCATGGTGGTTAGGGCACTGGACTCCCACATGGCTGACTGCAGTTTGAGTCCTGTACCTGGTGCCTTGCTTTCTCACTTTCCCTCTGTCTTTCTGAATATCTCTGGTGAGCGCAGGTGCCCTGTAGCAAATTAAAATAAGAATAAATAAAATTAAATAAATCATTCTTTTTTTTAAAAAAAAAAAGAAAGATAATTGAAGCTGGAGATTAGTGAACTTTTGCAGAAAGCTTTGAACTTAAAAGATAATTAACAAGAAGGTTTTAGAAATGCAGAAATAGCAAATTATTGGGAATGTGATGCCTGATCTCATAGTAGGATCACCTGGCAATTTGAAGCAATTGTGCAACAGGGAAGGATTTTGACCAGAGAGAGACACAGAGAGAGAGAGAGAGAGAGAGAGAGAGAGAGAGAGAGGGAAAGGGAGAGGAAGCTGCCAGGGGGACTCGAACCGCGTTCGGCCATGTGGGAGTGTCCAGCACCTTAATCACCATGCCACCTGCTGGTCCCCCCCTGGATTTACTTTTAAAGCTGATCTGGAGTTCTTACTGCCCAGTATGGATTAGGTTGATTCAACTATTATGGTTTAATTAGTAAATATGATTATTATACAGACATTGTATTGAGACAGAAATAAATAAGAATAGTATAGAGCCTAATGGGGGCTCAAAGGTGTAAGTAAATGCTTGACTGTGTGGTAAGTATAGCAGTGCAAGCATGTGGGGAGCAGAGGTAGCCAGGAGTACAGGAGATTTAGTGCTGTCTGGGTGAGAGCAGGAAAGGCTTTCTGGAAAAGATGACAGCCAGGTTTTAAGCTATCTAGGAGCTTTCCAAATGCAAGGAAGGGAGAGCCATTCCAAGTAGAGAAAACATCCAGACCTGAAATAACTTAGAGTGTGAAGTCTATTTTGAGAATAGTATTGTTGGACTATGAAATGGGATGCTTGGGTAGGGGGTTGTAAGACACGGTAGGCATGAATCTAGAGTGGGTCTAACATCTTTGGTATTACATCTGGCCTGACAATCGTTAGGAGTTGTAGGTAGTCAGACTTAATGCAAACCCTGACTAGGTAGAGTGTCATCCCCTCCCCCCTGCCCTCCCTGCACACACCTTGGAAGGTGCCTTGGAAGAAGAACCAAGATGAAAGATCATTGAAGGGGCCAGTAAGTGGTGGCATGGTGGTTAGGGCACTGGACTCCCACATGGCTGACTGCAGTTTGAGTCCTGTACCTGGTGCCTTGCTTTCTCACTTTCCCTCTGTCTTTCTGAATATCTCTGGTGAGCGCAGGTGCCCTGTAGCAAATTAAAATAAGAATAAATAAAATTAAATAAATCATTCTTTTTTTTAAAAAAAAAAAGAAAGATAATTGAAGCTGGAGATTAGTGAACTTTTGCAGAAAGCTTTGAACTTAAAAGATAATTAACAAGAAGGTTTTAGAAATGCAGAAATAGCAAATTATTGGGAATGTGATGCCTGATCTCATAGTAGGATCACCTGGCAATTTGAAGCAATTGTGCAACAGGGAAGGGCATACAGAAGCAGTAGCACCATCCCTGACAATGTTATTTCTGTCACCTGATTCTCAGGAGATCAGTTGGCCATAAACCAACGGCTGGAACTCTGTGTGCAGGATGACTCTGTGGGGCCGCATCATCCAGAACCTAATGCTGGCACCAAAAGCACCTCATGTGCTTTTGAACCAAAGGACTTTACTGATCCTGTCTCTTGTCATGACTTCATCCACATTATTTGTCCCCGACAGTAGGCAGTAAGGTGATTTGCGTGCCTGAGTGCATGAAAGAGTTAACCACTCTTAGAGTCTTTCATATTTATCTCCTTCCAAATTGCTACAGATTTAGTGCTGTCCCAGATTTTGTACTTTTCCTTAGATTCCTGTGTTCTCTAATTTCTAACAGGTTTGTTTTTAATATTTCACAGGCTTTCTTGATCATGGATGGTGAAGATATACCAGATTTTTCAAGTTTAAAGGAGGAAACTGCTTACTGGAAGGAACTTTCTTTGAAGTATAAACAAAGGTACTGTTGAAAAGCATACTAAACAACAGAGAAGGGCATTCGAAATATACCCTGTCTAGCTTGTGCATTTTTTTTTTTTTAAACATAAAGCTAAATTAAGGGACCAGCAGATGGTGTAATGGTTACATCACTGGACTTACACATAGTTGACTGCAGTTCAAGTCCTGGACCTGGTGGCTTAAAACTCATCCCAGGTGCATATGTGCCCAAAATCCCAAGAGGAAAATGGAGGAGAGGGGATTGCAGGATGGCCTTCCCTCATGGGGAGTGACTTTCTGTCTCTCTGTCTTTCTCTGGTGAGCGCATGCACTCTATAGCAAAAATCTCTCAAAAAATCATAAAGCTAAATTTAGAGCTTCAGATTTAGGATTAAGATTTTAGAAACAGTTACAACATTCTTTGTACTAAAATAGTATAAAAATACCACAAATCTTTATATTGTTTAAATTTTTTTTTCCTTATCCAAGTTCATGGATATCATGAATTACACCAGATGCCCATAAATCTTTTTTTTTTTTTTAAGAGAGATTTTTGCTACAGGGCGTGCGTGCTCACTGGAGAGACAGAGTCAGAGACAGAAAGCGAGAAATCAATCCCCAGGGAGGATGGCCACGCCACAATCCCTTCTTCATTCTCCTCTCAGGATCTTGGGCATGCATGCACACACACCTGGAGTGAGTTTCAAGCTACCAGGTCCAGTACATGCACTGTAGTTGGCCATGCAGGAGACTAGCAATGTAACCATTACGCCATCTGCTGGTCCTTATATTCTTCAAGTTGTTAGTAGAAACATTTAGCATCGTTTACAATTTGTTCTGATAGTTTTCCTCATTTTATACTTGTTACTAGTCCAGGCCATCTTTGACTTGCAGTGTGCATACTGCCTCTTCTGTACCATTTTGGTTACTTAGTGAATCCAATAAGCTGTCTAGATAAAGCTCTATATAACGGACTTTAATTCACTTCAAGCAAGTGTTATCTCTGTTGGCAAAGTATTGAAGAATAGGGTAGAGCTTCAGGGGTATAGAGTATTTTATCGAATTTATGGGACCAGCAGTTGGCGTAATGGCTATATCACTGGACTCCCATGTAGTCGACCACAGTTCAAGTCCCGGACCTGGCGGCTTAAAACTCATGCCGGATGTGTTTGCTTACATGCCCAAGATCCTGAGAGGAGAAGATAAGGGACTGAGGTGTGGCCATACCCTCTGGGGGGATGATTTCTCGCTTTATGTCTCTCTCTTTCTGGTGAGTGCATGCGCCCTATAGCAAAAACCTCTCAAAAAAAAAAAAAAAGAAAAAAAAGAACAAATTTAAGTTACTTCACTTAGGAAACCTTTTGGATGATAACCAAAAGGTTTTCATAAATATTGTAATGACCGATTTCAGTTGTTTTGGGGCTTGTAACTCATTTCATTGAACCTTGACTATCTATGTAGTAAAAGATACAAAACAGATTGTTTTTGTTGTTTCATGTATTTTATGACAGCATTGACATTCAGGCAGAAACTAATCAATTGATATATTATCAGCTTCAAGGCAATCCTCATGGTTTCCACTGTAATTCATCTTTCCCTCTTTGTTTCCGATTAGCTTCCAGGAAGCTCGGGATGAGCTAGTTGAATTCCAGGAAGGAAGCAGAGAATTAGAAGCAGAGTTGGAGGCACAGTTAGTACAGGCTGAACAAAGAAACAGAGACTTGCAAGCTGATAACCAAAGACTGAAATATGAAGTGGAGGCATTAAAGGTAATTGCAGCACCAGAAGCTGGTGTCTAATGTGCTGGGTTTTACTAAAATGAGAATATTTCAGAAAATTGCTTAAGAACAGCAGGGACCAAATATGTGAAAGAATCCCCCCCAAACCAGAAAACCTTACTGTGATTTTCTTTCTGGATAAACTGTTGTCTTTCTTGGAACCAAGGGAAAGGTATAGGAGTTCACTAAGAAACTTCATAACCATCACCTTTCTAGCTGTAAGTTCCTAACTATATTTTGAAAAGCTCCCTGATGATTTGTTTTGATAGTTTACCTCATTCTGCAGTACTTTAAAATTGTGGAGGTATGGTGGTTAAGGTGCCGGACTCCCTTGAGGCCGATTGTAGTTCGAGTCCTAGACCGGAGGCTAGGAAAAAAAATTGTATTTATATGAAATATGAAATACATACTTATGTTTATATGAGACATGTTTTAGTTTAGTTTGGGTTAAAAATTTCTCTTCTTGAAAGGAGTGTTTAGGAATAAAAAGAATAACCCTTTACTCTGCTCTTTATCACCTGCCTTTGCCAAAAGCTTGTAAGAGGTCATGTCTGGGGAGTGGGTAGGTTTTAGGGGGGAGTGGAAGGACAGGTTAGGTGTAGGACATTTGAAGCTCATAGACAGTCTGTCTGCTTTTCTGTGCTGATCCTGGGCTGCATTTAGCTGGAGAACCCAAAGCCCCCCTATACACCCCAAGTTTGAGGATTTTGAGACAAGTGTGTCATTATTTTACTTTTCAGAGGGGTTATTATTAGATTTCTTTCTGAAAGAATGGTTGATTATCTAAATTTTATGAGTGAAGGTACTTAGAATGAATGTGTCATTTAGTTATTTTTTAAATATTATAAAAACGAGAATAAGAGGGTTTCATCATCAACCCAGAACATGAGTGGATCTTTGTTTTTTTTCCCCCTTTAATCCTTTATTAAAGAGGACTATGTATTAATGACACACCCTTTGCTCTCGATACCTGTGCCTTCAGGAGAAACTAGAACATCAATATGCACAGAGCTACAAGCAAGTCTCGGTATTAGAAGATGATTTAAGTCAGACTCGGGCCATTAAGGAACAGTTACACAAGTATGTGAGAGAGCTGGAGCAGGCCAATGATGACCTGGAGCGAGCCAAAAGGTAAATGGGGCTGGCTAGTGGTATGGCGGTTAAGGAGGCTGGATTTCCACTTGGCCGACTATAGGTTTGCATCCTGACCCAAGTGAAGGAAAGAAACACCAGGGATGTGTGTGTGTGTGTGTGTGTGTGTGTGTGTGTGTGTGTGCAAGTGTGCATGTATGTGCACCCAAAATCTAGAGGGGAGAAAGGGAGGAGTAGAGACTGCAGAGTGATTGTCCCCCAGGGGGGATGCTTTCTCACTTTTCCTCTCTCTCTCTCTGGTGAGTACATGTGCCTTCTAGCAACATTAAGAAAAAATAAAAGTAAATGGATGATGTGCATTTTTTTTTTTTTTTTGAGAGGTTTTCGCCAGAAGGCGCGTGTGCTCGCCAGAAAGGCGGAGACAGAGAGATAGAAAGCGAGAAATCACCCCCCAGGGGGGATGGCCACGCCGTAATCCCTTCTCTATTCTCCTCTTGGGATCTTGGGCACGCACGCACATGCACCCGGCGTGAGTTTAAGCCGCTGGGTCCAGGACTTGAACCGTGGTCGACTACGTGGGAGTCCAGCAATGTAGCCATTATGCTAACTGCTGGTCCCTGGATGATGTGCATTTTTGATAAAAATACCAAAGTTGTCAATGAATGATTAAAATTTTTATCATTGGGCTCAAACTATCACCTTGATCTTAGTCCTAGAATGTTTCCTTTTGGTATTTCGTGTTACCCGTAACTTACTGGATGGAAAGGAACCAAAAATCTCAATCTCCCCAGATAATGCCCTTCCACTCTGTTCTCTTTCAATTTTTTTTTCCTTTTTTCTTTCATGTACAGTTGTTGGTCCAATTGATTTTTCTTTAAAACATGTCTCATGCATCTCTCCATCTTCCCTCTGCTGAATTTTTCTGTGGGTCTTCATACCTGATACCTGGATTCTGCAGTTACCTGCATTCTGCAGTTATCGCCTCGCCGATCTGTCTTAACATTCTTATTCTGTTTTATTCTCTTTTGTTTTAATACTGACTGATAAATTTTTTCACAGTATTGCTTTCATTACAGTCTTCTTGAACAACCTATAATGGCTTGCTATTTCTGTTGCCAGACCTTCATGTACCCATAATTAGTCATTTCTTAACCATTCCAAACTTTATTACTTTACAATTACCGCCTGGTGTTTCTTTTTATAATATTTATTAAGTGACTCTTCAGTGACTGACACACTAGGGTTGAGGATTCAGAGGAATTGCTCTGGGGTGACAGATACTGACGCTCACTGTGATGAATACTCTGGTAAAAAGGATGTGTAAGGTGCTGCAGGCCGTAGAGAAGGGAGCAGCCAGAGCACCGGGGGGATTGGGGAAATGTTTGCAGAGAGTGAAACTAAGTGTGCAAGGAGTAATCCAGTGAATCAGGCGAAGAGACAGATGTGAAGGCAGAGGCGTAGGAATGTGCTTGAGGTACTAGTTTTTTTTTTTGGACAGGTTTTTGCTATAGGGTGCGTGCGCTCGCCAGAAAGACAGAGACAAACAGAAAGCAAGAAATCACCCCCCAGGGGGGATGGCCATGCTGCAATCCCTTCTCTTCCATTCTCCTCTCGGGATCTTGGGCACGCATGTACACACACCGGCATGAGTTTAAACCACTAGGTCGGGGACTCGAACCGTGGTCAACTACATGGGAGTTTAGCAACATAGCCATTATGCCGACTGCTAGTCCCAAGGTACTAGTATTTCACTTTGTGTATACAGTGTGGCTCAATGAGATGAGAGTGGAAGGTGATTGGGGCAGGTTGTGTACAGAGGGAAAGTGAAAAAGCAAGCCACTGGGTTCAGTATTCCAACTGTGGTCAGCCATGTGGGAGTGTCCAGTGCACTAACCACCACACCACCTGCTGCTCCCCGCCCCCTTTTGTTTTTGGTTGTGTAGAATTTTGTGGGGTATAATTGAAAGTCACTCTATAGCCAATGGGGAGCTCTTGAAGATTTTTTAAACAAAAGAGTAACACTGGGTTTTGATTTGGGAAGATGATACTGTGAAATTGAAAGTAGAAAGGTGATATGAAGGCCATTTAGGAGTAATCCAGATGATGAATGGGGAATTAAGGGAGAATTTCAAAGAAGGCTGGGGCAAAAGGGTGAAGAGAAAATGAAGTCAAGACGTTTCAGCAGTTGATGGGAATTGATCAAATTGGACGTGGCATTAAGAGTTCTAACTTGAGGCTAGGGAATTTTATTTCTGTAGCAGATAGCACATAGTTGGAGGGGTACAGAGGAAGCGCATGTTACTGTTTGTTGAATGAATAATGAGAAATGCAGGAAGAAAGGGATAGATTGGCAGGAAGTAAACAGAATGGGATCTGGGAATTAATCTTGTGAACAAAGTCTTAAACCATTAAAAAGTTTTTCTCCTGAAAAAAATGTATAAACTTGATTGTGTTGTATTTAAAATCCAGTGGGAATTTAAATAGTATAACAAATGGTCTTAAGGAATTTAGAAGAGAATTTAAGAGAACATTTTGAATGGCCCAAATGATAGTAGAGACACTAAATACTACTAGTAGTCAGGGGAGGGCGAGGTCATTCTCTTTAAAGTGGTTCAGGCCAGCTAAGTCAGAAAAGGGCATAAAATAAACTGAGATTACCTTTTGTATTCACTGTCTCCCCATGTTATTTATTTAATTCATAAACTCTAATTTTTTTTTTTTTAGGGCAACAATAGTTTCACTGGAAGACTTTGAACAAAGGCTAAATCAGGCCATTGAACGAAATGCATTTTTAGAAAGTGAACTTGATGAAAAGGAATCTTTGTTGGTCTCTGTACAGAGGTTAAAGGATGAAGCAAGAGGTAAAATTTATAGTTTAAAGACTATTTATCCATTCCCTTAACTGTCCTTAAGTCGAGAGTAAACTTAAAGATCAACCTTTTTTCTTTTGGTAGAGGTTTTTGCTATAGGGCCTGTGCGCTCGCCAGAAAGATAGAGGGAGACAGAGAGATAGAAAGCGAGAAATCACCCCCCAGGGGGGTTGGTCATGCTGCAATCCCCTCTCCTCCATTCTTCTCTCAGATCTTGGGCACGTGTCCCGCTCCATTCTTCTCTCGGGATCTTGGGCACGTGTCCCAGCGTAAGTTTAAGTCACTAGGTCTGGGACTCAAACTGCGGTCGACTATATGGGAGTCCAGCGACATAGCCATTACGCTAACTGCTGGTCCTAGATCAATTTTTTTTAAGAGAGATATTTTGATATAGGGTGCGTGCACCCGCCAGAGAGACAGAGACAGAGAGAGAGACAGAAAGCGAGAAATCACCCCCCAGAGGGGATGGCCTTGTCACAGTCCCTTCTCCAGTTTCCTCTTGGGGTTTTGGGCACACATGCACACATGCTCAGTGTGAGTCAAACCGTGATCAGCTCTATGGGAGTTCAGCGACATAACCATTATGCCATCTGCTGGTCCCAAGACAACTGTTTTTAACCACTGTGCCAAGTGCTTTTAATCTCTTTTATTTGATACCTGTATCATCAATGCTAAGTGGTAGGTATTATTGTCCCCATTTTATAGATGACAAAACACAGGCATAGAAAGCTTGAATTATGTCCAGGATCATAGAACGTGTCAGCTGGGATTTAAACCCTGATCTCTTTTCCAAGGCCTTAACCACTGCCACCAGGCATATACTGTATGGCTTATTTATTTATTTATTTATTTTTTACTTTCTTTCTTTTTTATAAATTCTCTCTTTTTTTTTTTAAGAGGTTTTTGCTATAGGGCATGTGCGCTTGCCAGACAGAGACAGACAGAGAGACAGAAAGTGAGAAATCATCCCCCAGGGAAGATGACCATGCTGCAATCCCTTCTCCGTTCTCCTTGGGCACACACGCACACGCGCCTGGCGTGAGTTTTAAGCCACTGGGTCTGGGATGCGAACCGCGGTTGACTACATGGGAGTCTAGCAGCATAGCCATTACGCTAACTGCTGGTCCCTATTTATTTATTTTTTAATTGCTTCTACTTTTAAATAATTTCATGTTATGCACATAACACTATGTGTGTGTACATATTGCTATTTATATATTATAACTAATACATATATATATATATACATATATATATATATATTCCTTTAAAATTTTCCCTCCAGGTTCTTCATGGACCCAGTGGCTTAAAACTCATGCCAGGTGCGTGTGTGTGTGTGTGTGTGTGTGATAGAATGCCAAATATCATAAAGAAAAAAAATAGATATTGCTGCCAATCTCCTTATCTGGGAAGAAATCACTCACAGTTTGACAGATTTCTTTTCAGTCTTATATGTTAAAAATAAAAATCAATGTTTTTTGCGATCAGCATTTAGCGTAATGGCTATGTCGCTGGACTCCCACGTAGCTGACCACGGTTCGAGTCCCGGACCCGGTGGCTTAAAACTCACGCCGGGTGTGTGTGCCCAAGATCCCAAGAGGAGAATGGAGAAGGGATTGCAATGTGGCCATACCTCCTGGGGGGTGATTTCTCACTTTCTGTCTCTCTCTCTGTCTGGCAAGCGCACACACCCTATAGCAAAAACCTCACCCCCCAAAAAAAATGTTTTTTTCCTTTACACAACTGGGACCATATTCTACACACAGACCATACTATATAGACACATTTATTTATTTTTTCATTCCTTATGCTGAAAATATATTCCATGCCACTAAAAGATCTTTTACAGTAGGTTTTTTAAAGACATTATATCCTATTATATATTTTTGTTTTATTTAATGAAGTTCTTTATTATTGATGGTTAACTTTTTGCTGTAAGTGGTGTCAGATACTCATATATAATATTTAGAAATACTTTTGATTTCGTTAGAAGAGATTCTTCTTTCTTTTAAGAGAGATTCTTTTGCTATAGGTTGCATGTGCTTGCCAGAGAGAGACAGAGAGACTGAAAGTGAGAAATCCACCTCACGGGGGATGGCCATGCTGTGACACCTTCTCCTTCATTCTCCTCTTGGGATTTTGGGCATGTACACACATATGCCCAGAGTGAGTTTCAAGCTGCCAGGTCCCGGACTCAAACTGGTTGACTACGTGGGGGTCCATTGACATAAACATGCCATCTGCTGGTCCCTAGAAGAGATTCTTAGGGGCCAGCAGATGGCATGTTAGTTAAGGGTACTGGACTCCCACACAGCTGTGAGTCCCGGGCCTAGAGGCTTGCTTTCTCACTTTCCTTCCCTCTCTCTCTTTCTTTCTCTCTCTAGAAATATTAAAATAATAATAATAAAATAAATTTAAATAAAATAATTCTGAAAAAAGAGAGATTCTTAAAAGTGTAGAGGGAGTGAATGTTTCTAATGGTTATGGTGCATACTGCCCCATTCCCTTTTACAAAGTTGGGACCCTTTGACTCTCTCTGGCAGTGACTGAGTGTTCTTCTCATACTCTGTATCAGCGTTGCTAATAAAAATATATTTAAAATTATTTTAAAAACCAATCCACTTGAAAGTTGAAAATTGCTCATTTCTTCTTTCTGTTCTTTAAGAATTATTTATTATCATTATTTTTCAGTTTTGAACAGAGAGAGGGAGAGAGAGAGAGAGAGAGAGCGCGCGAGTGAGCAAGCAAGCCACCAGGTCCAGGACTTGAACTGTGGTCAGACATGTGGGAGTCCAGTGCCTTTTAACCTCCATGCCACCTGCCAACCCCAATTGCTCTCATTTCTAAAAAATGTGTAGTTCTTTGATTGCTACTAGTAACTTTGTTTTTTTTTTTTAAGTTTACTTATTATTTTCTGAGACTCATGACAGACAAGCAGGTGCTTTGACAGGGTTTTCATGCTGTGATTCTTTCTTCCCTACTTCTGCATCTGGTTAGGATTGTAGGTGTGCCTGGCATGTTGAGGTAAACAGAACACTAACCTGGAGCCTATACATGGTCTCCAGCGCCGGGCAGCGCCACCCTATTGCTTCTGCCACTGCCACTGGACCCACTTGTGAAATTTTTTGTACAGTGTTTATTGGTTCTTTATTTATGTATTTTTGGTTTTTACTATAGGGCTTGTAGGCTCACTGGAGAGAGACAGAGACAGGGAAAGTGAGAAATTATCCCCCACCCCACTCCCCTAGGGAAAATGGCCACCCTGCAATTTCTTCTCCTCCACTCTCCTCTTAGGATTTTGGGTATACATGCACATGTGCCCAGAGAATTTTTCAAGCCTCCAGGTCTGGGACTTGAACTGTGGAAGTCCAGTACTTTTAACTACCACACCACCTGCTGACCCCAACTGTTTTACAATTTTTTTTTTCAGTGCCTTTCTCCCCTCCCCTGCCAAGGGATGGTGTATTCCTCTGAAGAGCTTCTCATAATTTATATAATGTGTAAATATTAGTTTTATATATTTTTAACTTATTCATAATTGTGGTAAGAAATATATAACATTAAATACACTATCTTAACCATTTTTTGAGTGTACAGTTCAGTAATGTTAAGAACAGTCACACTGGGAACCAGCAGTTAGCGTAATGACTATGTCACTGGACTCCCACGTAGTTGACCGCGGTTCGCGTCCCGGACCCAGTGGCTTAAAACTCACACCGGGCGCGTGTGCATGCGTGCCCAAGATCCTGAGAGGAGAATGGAGAAGGGATTGCGGCGTGACCATCCCCTCTGGGGGGTGATTTCTCGCTTTCCGTCTCTATGTCTCTCTCTGTCTGTCTGGCGAGCGCACGCGCCCTATAGCGAAAAAAAAAACTCTCAAAAAAAAAAAGAACAGTCACACTGTTTATAACAGATCTCTAGGGCTTTTTCATTGGCAAAACTGAAACTATACTTTATTGAAAAGGAGCTGCATTTTCCCTTCCCCCCACCTCTGGAACCACAGTTCTACTTTCTGTTCCTGTGAATTCTCCTTTAGATACCTCATGTGAGTGGACTCATATAGTGTTCATTTATTTTGTGACTAAGTTATTTCAGGTGGTGTAATGTCCTCAGGGTTCATCCATGTTGAAGCATAGGACAGGATTTCCTCCTCCTCCTTTTTTTTTAAGGCTGAATGTATCTGTTCTCTTTATTCATTCATCCATGGATGGTCATTTGGGTCACTTCCATCTTTGAGCTATTGTGAATAATGTTGCTATGGGTGTTCAAACATTTCTTTGGGATCCTGTTTAGAATTCTTTTGGGGGATCAGCAGTTGGTGTAATGGCTATGTCACTGGACTCTCGTGTAGTCGACTGAGGTTTGAATCCCAGACCCAGTGGCTTAAAACTCATGCTGGGCACGTGTGCGTGTGTGCCCAAGATCCTGAGAGGAGAATGGAGGAGAAGGGATTGCAGCATGGCCATACCCCCAGGGGGTGATTTCTCGCTTTCTGTCTCTCTGTCTCTCTCTGTCTGTCTGGCGAGGGCACATGCCCTATAGCAAAAACCTCTCTCCCTGCCAAAAAAAAAAAAAAAGAATTCTTTTGGATATACATACACAGAAGAGGGATAATTTGTATCCTTTTTTTATGGAGACAAATATTCTGTAGGTTAGTTGCATAACTAGAAAATAAAACATTAAGTTTGGGTTAAAAATTCGTGTGTGTGTGTGTGTGTGAGTGTGTGTGAGAGTGTGTTTTTGGAGAGGTTTTTGCTGTAGGGCACTTGTGCTTGCCAGAGAGACAGAGAGACAGAAAGTGAGAAATCACCCCCCAGGGGGGAACCACAATCCCTTCTCCTCCATTCTCCTCTTGGGATCTTGGGCACGCACGCACACGCGCCCCGTGTGAGTTTTAAGCCACCGGGTCCGGGACACGAACCGCGGTCGACTACGTGGGAGTCCAGCGATATAGCCATTATACTGACTGCTGGTCCCACCAAGAATTTGGTATTTTTAAGCATGACAAAATTTAAGCTGTTTTGAGTACTTTTCTAAGACAAAATATTTGATATTAATAATTAATAAAAATTCATCCATTTAAAATGATAAAATATACTTCATTGATTTTACATTAATCCCCAAACTACATCATCTCAAATAAAAGCAAATGAGTTGGTAAGGAATATTTATTTTTGTGTCATTTAAGCCTCCGTCATTTCTACTTTGTACTCTCATATTTTCTTTTTTTAAGAGTTATTTTTTATAAAAGAATTATTTTTTTAATTAACTTTTTTTATTTGTATATGTATTTATTTTAATTTGACCAGAGAGGGACAGAGTGAGAGAGAGAGAAAGGGAAAGTGAGAAAGCAAGCCACCAGGTCCGGGACTCGAACTGTGGTCAGCCATGTGGGAATCCAGTGCCCTTATCCACCATGCCACCTGCCGGCCCCATTTTTAAAATTTTAATTTTTATTATTATTTTTTTTGGAGAGGTTTTTGCTATAGGGCACATGTGCACGCCTGAAAGACAGCTTGCTCCTGGACTCTCGTATTTCTTTTTGTGTGGGACATAGGTAACTATTAGGTATAATATTTTTTTAAGAGTTATTTATTTATTTATTTTGGAGAGGTTTTTTGCTATAGGGCGTGTGTGCTCACTAGACAGAGAGAGACAGAGAGACAGAAAGCGAGAAATCACCCCCCGGGGGGATGGTCATGTGCAATCCCTTCTCCTCCATTCTCCTCTTGGGATCTTGGGCATGTATGCACACACGCCTGGCGTGAGTTTTAAGCCACTGGGTCCGGGATGCGAACCACGGTCGACTACATGGGAGTCCAGCAACATAGCCATTACACTAACTGCTGGTCCCAAAGATTTATTTATTTTTAATTTTTAACTTATCGTTATTCTTCAATTAGGTGTAATATTTTTAAATTCCAGAAGATCACTGAGACAGTAGAATTGCCATTTTTAGTACCCTGGAAATGAATGTTATAAAATAGGAAACTCGGTTTTGTGAAATAATAATCGAGGAAGAATGTCATTATGACATTTTAGATAATAAACTTGCTTGATGTATTTGCTTTCTCTCATGAGTATTATTGCTTTTGTTTGCAATATTTTATAGATTTAAGGCAAGAACTAGCAGTTCGAGAAAGACAACAGGAAGTAACCAGAAAGTCAGCTCCTAGTTCTCCAACTCTAGACTGTGAAAAGATGGATTCTGCCGTCCAAGCATCACTGTCTTTGCCAGCTACTCCTGTTGGCAAAGGAACAGAAAATAGTTTTCCTTCACCGAAAGGTAAGTAGTGTCTTTTCTTCTTGAGACTGTGTTAGATTATCAACTAAGGAATTGTAGCTTGGCCATCCTCCCTGGGGGGTGATTTCTCACTTTCTGTCTCTCTGTTTCCCTCTGTCTTTCTGGCGAGTGCACACACCCTATAGCAAAAATCTATTAAAAAAATTTAAAATTCAATTTCTCAGTCATATTAGCCGTACTTCAAGTGTTCAGTAACCCTTGCATAGATAAACCAACCTGTCTTCATCTTGTTAGGAAGTGAATGGGATGCATGTGGAAATGCTCTTTCCTGAGAGTTGGAAAGTGTTACTCATCATGGCGGTGTCTCCCCCGTTGCTGCACAGTGAGCAAGCAATGTATAGATGATGGCAGTCACCAGAAGCTCTCCCTGTCAGGTTTTCAAAACAGCTGCTTGTGTATTTGAAGACTTCACAATTACTAACATTTAAGAATTAATGAGGTTTTGCTTTTATGTTACTGATTATCGTATGTGGCACATTCTGAAAATTCTTTAGTTGAGCACTCATCAGAACAGCTAAAAGTCTCAATGGGGGTGACACCCAAAGGTGGTGTGCATTCTTGTATAGCCCTTTAGTTTTCGTTCAGGGACCTGGGGAGTCAACAGCCCCGCCTGCTTTGTCACAGAGTTGAAGGTGAACCCCAAGGCAGTAGTGTTCGTCCCTGTAGGTACATTTTTAGACTTGAATTGCTAGCATGCACTTTCACTGCACTCAAAGCTGTATGTGCTGGATTCTGCAGCTTCATGACTAGAAAGTCAACTCAGAAGTGATAAGCAGGTGGGTAGAGAAATCAGTGACAGGAGCTCATCTCTGAGAAGTAGGCTATCTTTAATTGCACTTTATTTATACACTGCGTATTTCCAAAAAGCATTTAAAGCAACATACCATAAAAGTACAAATTTAGTTATACCTAAAATGCAAAAGTGGAGAGTAGGGAAAAAATGAGATCTAGAAATCCCTGCCAAGCAAAGTACAGCAGTGTATTTAGAGTACATCAAACACCTATTACATGCCCTGTGTTATGCTAGGTGCTGGGAGGCTGGTAGTGAAGAAGACAAGCCTTGCCTCCAATGAGATTGTATTCTAGAAGAGGACGATTATAAACAACAAAAACTCTCAAAAGTATTCTAGTTGCTGGACCAGCCCAGGGCCTAGTGGTTAAGGGAGTTGGATCCCGTGTGACTGACTGTGCGGATCAAATCCTGGCCTCAGTGACTTGAAACACACCGATCATGTGTGCGTACGTGTGTTCCCCAAATCCCAAGAGGGAGGAGAAATGGAGGAAAAGGGTCTATAGTGTGACCACACCCTATTGGAGATGCTTTCTCACTCTTCCTTCTTCTCTGTCTCTGGCAAGCTCACTCACCCCCAGGCAGAGGTATTTTGGTTGCTGACTTGTACTCTGTAGAAATGTGGTGTACATGGGCCAGCAGGTGGTGTGGTGGTTAAGGGTCTGGACTCCCGCATGGCTGACCGCAGTTTGAGTTAACCCTATAGTGTGACCACACCCTATTGGAGATGCTTTCTCACTCTTCCTTCTTCTCTGTCTCTGGCAAGCTCACTCACCCCCAGGCAGAGGTATTTTGGTTGCTGACTTGTACTCTGTAGAAATGTGGTGTACATGGGCCAGCAGGTGGTGTGGTGGTTAAGGGTCTGGACTCCCACATGGCTGACCGCAGTTTGAGTTAACTCTACAATAGAGTAGCGTACCTCTGTAATTCACTAGTAATTCAGCGTAACTATAATAAGTATCAAGGGAATTCATTATTATATGATTATTATAGTGCCATTTCTGATGATATAAGTCTTCACTAAGTGGTATTAGGACAACTGGAAGTCCATTTGGAGGAAAAAAATGATCTACTTTGTATCAGAGAAAACTATAAATTCCAGTGAATTAAATGATCTAAATGTAAAATAAATATAAAAGTGTTACAAAATATGGGAAGCATTTCTATGATATTAAGACTGAGAAACCAAACGTCCCATCCCAAAACACAAAGTTTAGAAGATAAATGTTACACTGAGAAATACAACATATATAAAAGAAAGGGTGAATGAATAAGAGCCCTGTAAATTGACTGAAGAAAAAATAAGTAGAAAAAAATGTGCAAAGAATAACAAATGATTTCTAGAAGAGGGGATTTAAATGATAGTTATTATAGAAATAATAATTAAAGCAGCATGGCTATTAATCTGGCCAAAGAAAGGAAAAACTATGATAATATATCAAATATTATGCTGGGCACCATCATACAGATTGCTGATATTTGCACAACCTTTCTAGAGAGCGTTTTAGCAGTATCTCACGAAGGTGAAAAAAACACACATACTGTCTGACTTGCAGTTCTATTTTTAGGAATCTCTTCTTCAGAAATACTTGTTTAGATGCTTCAGGGTATGTGGCCTTGTAGCATTATTTGTAATGATGAAAACTTGGATATAATCTGAGTATTTGTCAATTAGGAAATGGTTAAACGTATTTATGGTATTTCCATTTTATACTTTGTGTGTGTGTGTGTGTGTGCCATATGGTGTATGTGCTTGCCAGAGAGACAGTGAGCGGGCAAGTGAGAAAGCACCCCACCCAGGGGGATGGCCATGCTGCAGCCCTTCTCCTCCATTTTCCTGGGATTTGGAGCATGTGCTTGTGTGATTTTCAAGCTCCAGCTCTGGGACTTGAAACCACAGTCAGCCATGTGGAAGTCCAGCACCTTAGCCACTACTCCACCTGCTGACCCCACTCCTCTACTTTTATCCATAGCTCAAAATAGCACATTAGTTTTGCAGTGAGTGTGTTCTACTTGGTATAACATCAGTAACAAAACCCCAAATGCAAAGGGAATACAAATGTAATCACTCGTCCTCTATTTTTCTCTAGCTATACCAAATGGTTTTGGTACCAGTCCACTAACTCCTTCTGCTAGGATATCAGCACTAAACATCGTGGGAGATCTCTTACGGAAAGTAGGGGTAAGCATTCAATTATGTATTACTAGGTGTTTCTACTGCCAAGGTATTGAATTATTTCTTACCTTGGCGTGAGGGGAGAAAAGGCTACCTTCCTGGGGTAAAGGGTGTACTGAAGCAGAGCAGCAAAAGCACCAGTGACCAGCAGGGCGCGGTCCAGACCGGCACCTCGGGATTTGGTTTGTGGCACCTCAGCAGCAGGGCCTGTGCACTTACCTGTGGCTGCTTCTGTTCGTCAGTGCTTTGGATTGTGTTCCTTCTAACAGTTGTATCTTTATTTCTTCTGTATTTTAAGACTTTTACTGTGTGTGCATTTATATATTTTAGCAATCCCTTCTCCTCCATTCTCCTCTCGGGATCTTGGGCATGCACGCACACGCGCCCGGCGTGAGATTTAAGCCACCGGGTCTGGGACACGAACTGCGGTCGACTATATGGGAGTCCAGCGACATAGCCATTATGCTAACTGCTGGTTCCCCTAACAGTTGTATCTTTATTTCTTCTGTATTTTAAGACTTTTACTGTGTGTGCATTTATATATTTTATATATTTAATTAATTAATGAATTAATTACCAGAAGGTTGCATGCACTTGCCAGAGAGAAAGAGAGAGAAAGAAAGTATCCCCCAGTGGTGTGTGATCACACCACAATCTCTTCTCTCTTTCTCCATCCTGTCAGGATTTGGGGCATGTACACACATGCACTTAGTATGTTTTTCAAGCTGCTGGGACTGAGATTAGAATTGCATTTAGTTATGTGGGGTCCTGTTCCCTTAACCACCAGGCTATGGGCTGACCATACATAATTTTTTTTTTTTAATGTTAAAAAGCAAAGATATGGGGCCAGTAGGTGGTGTGGAGGTTAAGGTGCTTGATCCCACATAACCAACTCCACGGTTCGAGTCCTGGACCTGGAAGCTTGAAAGTCACACCAGTTGTATGTGCACATGTACCCAAAATCTTGAGAGGAGAATAGAGGAGAAGGGATTGCAGCATGACCATCCCTCCGGTGGGGTGATTTCTCTCCCTCTGTCTCTCCAGCAAGTGCACATGCCCTATAGCAAAAACTAAAAAGACCCTGAAACCAAAGATAAGCAGCTGTTCTTTCCTTTTACCCTGTATATCTCTTTAGTTGTCAGCATTCTCTCTCCCTTCACAGCCAAGCTCCTTGAAAATCTGTCTGCACATACTGCTTGTGTTTTGCCTGCATACGTGCTCCCCAGACATTCTGGTCTGGCTGTGTTCCCTGCTCACGCTCGTAAAACTGCTCACTAGTGACCTCGGTGCTGTTACTTCTTACCGATGCTGTCCTGTCCTAATTTTACTTGAAACATTCAACACCAACATGCTTATTTTTATTTTTAAAGAAGTGTTTACTTTTATTTATTAGCGTTATTAGTTTTATATTTGACCAGAGAGAGGGGGAAAGTAAGAAAGCAAGCCTCCAGGTCTGGGACTCGAACTATGGTCAGCCTTGTGGGAGTTCAGTGCCTCAACCATCATGTCACCTTCTAGCCTCCTCCTTTTTTTTTTAAACATCTTTTTCTTTTGTTTCTCAGGTGCTTTCTCTTGGGTGTTCTCACCTTTTGTATATTTCTTAGTCATGATTTTGAGTCTTTTTAGTGTTGGCTTTACTCAGAGCTCAGTCCTTGATTTTTTTTTTTTTTCAATTGCCATAGAGAGAGGGGGAGAAAGCTCCTTCAGTGAGGTGTGGTCATGCTGCAATCTCTTTTTCATTCCTCCATCCCCTCGGGACCTGGGCATACGTACACATGCATCTGGGGTATTTTTCAGGCCAAGCAAGGCTGAAACTCAAACTGTGATCAGCCATGTAGGCTCTGGCTCCCCTAACCACCAGTCTATAGTGCTGGCTCTTGATTTTCTGACCTTATTCACAGCCACTGGGTATGGATATCTTGTAAATCTTAATCCCTAGACCGCACGTGGATGTTTCCCTGACCCCTCAGTCATAACTTGTGCCTGCTCTGTGAAACTTGGAGACTCAAGTATCTGAATGATGAATACAGGGAACTAAAGCCCATCAGTTTCTGCTGAGTAGATGTATATTTAACACATTAAATAATGAATAACACTTATTCAGAGCTTGCCTGGAAGCTCTCTCCCTCTTTCTCCTTTCTGTCATTATTTTACTAGCTCGTTGTACTCCTGTCATAGGAAAGGAGGAGAAGAGAAAGAAGTGTGTTTTCGTTACTGTTTCTTAACAGTTCTTATTGAAATTATGGGGGTGAGGGAGAGTCCAATGGATTTTCAAAGGGAAGTATGTGTTGTTATCTTTGCATTCCCAATCTGTTAGTGTTGTGAATTACAGGGACTGTTTTTTTGTCTTTTACAAATCACCCCCTCCCATGGATTATATTTTCTTTCTTTTTTGAGTGGGGAGGGCTGATTTGGTCAATGTATTTATAGGAAAAGGGGAGTGGTGAGATCTGTGTGTGGAGATGGATGGGAAACGTCTGTTCTCCTTACGTCATCTATTGGGGGAGCCTGGCACTTGCCAGCTGGTGTGGTGACAGGTGTAAAGGAAGGGTACCTGATTTAGAGGTAAATGCGGAAGGGCCAGTTTATTCATTATAGATGAAGGGCATCAGTTAAGCATTTCACAGTGTGCTCCCAGCAATAAATAGCTTTTAATTTCACTTGAGGTGTTATAAATGCTGTCATCCATTCTGATGTAGTAGCAAAATTTAAACTATAGAAAAATTTGGCTACGGTAAAGAAATTCTCAAGTGATATTTTTGAATTCTTCATAATGCTTCCTTCCAACACACACACACACCCCAATAGTCAGCGGCTTGGAAACAAACAAAACAATCAATGAGAGTCAGGGGGGGGGTGCTGGCAGATGGTGTGGTGGTTAAGGGCACTGGACTCCCACATGGCAGACCATGGTTCAAGTCCTGGACCTGGTGGCTTTCTGTCTCTCTGTCTCTGTCTGGCGAGCGCACGTGCCTTGTAGCAAAAATATCTCCAAAAAAAAAAAAAGAAAAAAAAAATAATTAAAAAAAAAAAAGTCAGGGGACTTGGAATATGTCTCTGTCTACCTCTGCCACTCCCCCCCACCCCCATAATTCTTTTTTTTTTTTTGGAGATATTTTTGCTACAAGGCACGTGCGCTCGCCAGACAGAGACAGAGAGACAGAAAGTGAGAAATCACCCCCCAGGGGATATGGCCACGCCGCAATCCCTTCTCCTCCATTCTCCTCTCGGGATCTTGGGCATGCACGCACACGCGCCTGGCGTGAGTTCAAGCCACTGGGTCCGGGACTTGAACCACGGTCGGCTATGTGGGAGTCCAACGACAAAGCCATTATGCCAGCTGCTGGCCCCCCACCCCCATAATTCTAAGGTGAGGATTGTATCTGTATCCTTCAGTGATACTGAGGAATAAATAAGATATTCTGAACTCATTGGAATGGGAGTCAATGTAAACATTCCCTCTTTTTGTTAGAAAAATGTTTGATTATGGCCTAACTAACCTCCATTATCAACTGAGAGAACAGGATTTGAGGATTGAAATAGAAATGGTTTGAATTGCAAATTTTCATGTGCAGCTACTGTTTTGACAACCAAATTGTTCCTTCTTCCTTTCGTAGGCTTTAGAATCCAAATTAGCAGCTTGCAGGAATTTTGCAAAGGACCAAGCATCACGAAAATCCTATATTTCAGGGAATGTTAATTGTGGGGTGATGAATAGCAACGGCACAAAGTTCTCTCGATCAGGGCATACGTCTTTCTTCGATAAAGGGTAAGTGGATATTTTTTATGATAATTTTTTGAGTAGTCAAGTTGCAGAGTACTAAGGGAGTGACTGAAGCCTTGACAACGTAAACTCAGTTTTTTTAAACCTACCTGAAGCCTGATATCATTTGGATCCTAAGGGACGTGAAATCTGTTGTTGTCTTCTAGTCCCTGTGGAGTCTGTTGCCCTGGGAACCCTGAGTCTAAAGCTTCTGTTTTGGGAAGTAGACTCTTGAAAGGCAGCTCTGGCGAGACCAGATGACTCTGATATGGTCCCTGTTCTCAAGGTGCTTACAGGCTAGAAAGATTTTCTCAGCATATCTATATGTATATATTTAAAAAGAATTATTTATTTAATTTCATTTATTTATTGTTATTATTCAGTTTGACAAGGGAGAGTGAGAAAGCAAGCCACCAGGTCCAGGGCTTGAACTGTGGTCAACCGTGCGGGAGTTCAGTGCCTTAACCACCATGTCACCTGCCAGCCTCCCTAGCAAATATTTAAGGATAGAGGAGAACAATGCAATTATGTACATGCAACAGACATTCTGTCTGAAGATTTTAGAAAAATATAAAGCCTTGAAGCATTGAGACACTGTGTCAAATACAATTTAGAAATTGTGACTTTGGTATGAAGCAAAGACTTCTTTTGGGAGATTAAAATTTAAAGAATAAAAGATTAGTTTTAAGATTGAAGCAATGGAGCTAGCAGGTGGTGTGGTGGTTTAAGGCGTTGGACTTCCACATGGCCAGCCGTGGTTTGAGTCCTGGACCTGGTAGCTTGCTTTCTCACTTTCTCTCTGTCTCTCTCTCACTCTGTCCCTCTCTGGTCAAATTAAAATAAATAATAAATAGATAGATAGATAAATATTTCATTAAAAAAAAAAGATTGAAGTAGTGATACAGCCATACTGCAAAAATTTTAGTTGGCATAGTGTATGAAGTAAAAAGTAAATGTTTTCTGCTTTCACTCTATTTTTGCTCTCCTCAGTTATTCTTGGGCATCTAAAACCTTTTTTTTTTTTTTTTTTTAATTTTTTTAATGCATCTGTTATAAGCTATTTTGCAACACACTTCTGGGATTACACTTTAAATATTGCTTTGCAAAATGCCCACAATGACTTATATTGCCAATATCTTTCCATGTCAGTGCATACCAATCTACCTAATTAAAAAAAAAAAGGTTTTTTGAGAGATTTTTGTTGTAGGGTGCATTCACTCACTGGAGAGAGACAGAAAGTGAGAAATCACCCCCTTGGGGGTTGGCCATGCCACAGTCCCTTCTCCATTCATTCCATTCTCCTCTGGGGATTTTAGGCATGCATGCACATGCGCCCATTGTGAGTTTCAGGTTGCCAGGTTCAGGACGCTAACCATTGTTGGCCACAGGGGAATCCAGAGCCTTAATCACTATACCACCTGTTGGCCCCCTACCTTTTGTTTTTTTTTTCCCGATACTGTGTGATTATACTCTTGTACAGGCATAACTTAATACCTGGGGATGCAGATCATCAGTGACAGTGGTTGAAACTGGAGCAGCAACTAAGGCACTCATGGTCCCTTGCCATTGGTTCTGGTTTGAGTTGTAGGAACAGTTTTTTTCTTGTTTTTCTGTGAAAGCAATTCAGGTCTCACTCTAGAAATGTTCCCAACTTCTTAAAGGGATTTGCATTTTCTGCTGTCCATAATAGAGGGCCTGATTCGATGCCCAGTCCACTCTTACAGGCTCTTATTGTCAGTCTTGGTAATGGAGTGTTCTGGCTTATCTGTCGCTTGAGAGACTTCTACCCTTATGTGCACACATTTCATTAAGGACATTCTATTAAAAATATATTTTAAAATATCAATGTAAAATACAAATTTTATTCTAACCACTAGGGTTCCTCAGGTGGGGTAAATACAAAACTAATTTTTCTTAAGCTTAGGAGTTTCGAGTATTCTTAAAATGTGCCCTGTTTTTTTTCTGTTTTGTTTTGTTTTTGCTATAGGGTGCGTGTGCATGTCAGAGAGAGAAACAGAAAGTGAGAAATCATCCCCCATTGGAGATGGCCATGCCATAATCCCTTCTCCTCCATTCTTCTCTTGGGATTTTGGGCATGCATGCACACAAGCCCAGTGTGAGTTTTAAGTTAGCAGGTTTTGGATTTGAACCACAGTCGACTCCATGGGAGCCCAGTGATATAACCATTGGGCCATCTACTGGTCTCTTATTTTATTTTGTAGAGATTTTTGCTATAGGGTACATGAATTTGCCAGAGAGACAGAGAGAGAAAGCAAGGAATTACCCTCTGGGGGGATGGCCACACCGCAATTTCCCCTCCTCCAGTCACCTCTTAGGGTTTTGGGCATGCATGCACACATGCCCGACATGAGTTTGAAGCTGCCAGGTCTGGGACTCAAATCATGGGTGACCTTGTGGAAGTTCAGTGACATAACCATTACACCATGTGCTGGTTGCTCCTTGTTTTTGTTTTTTAATACCCAACAAAGGGTCTCTCTTTGTTGTAATCTTCCTGCCTTAGCCTCCCCGACTAGCCAGGTCTACAGGTGCATATGTGCCTGACTTTCAGCATGGGCTGGGAATCAAACCTGGGTCTCCCATGTGCCCTAGCCTGCCAAGTAGTAGCATCTACCAGTGGGCACTACTGCGGCTGAGTGCCCCTGTTTTTATACTGTAATAATGGTAAATGGAATAGATAGGTTTTTTAAAAAAGATTTATTTAGCTATATTTATCATTATTATTATTATTTTGAATTTGATATAGGGCATGTGTGCTTGCCAGAGAGGGAGAGAGAGACAGTCAGAAGGCAGGCAACCAGATCCAGGACTCGAACCACGGTTGACCATGTGGGAGTCTAGTACCTTAACCACCATGCTACCTGCTGGCCCCTAGATAGGTATTTTTACATTAGAGTAGCCATTTCTCCCAAGCCAAAGAGAAAGTCTGGGGATAATCATGCATATTCCAACAGCATTTGATGATTCTGTCCTGCAGCTCGTAATTACCTCCAATAGAGTCATTATTAGTCTCTCTCTCAAGAGCTGTATTTCGTAGCGGGCCTTGGGCACCTTCTGATGTGAGAGCAGGCATGAGCCCTGAACGAGTTGGTGGGGCACGTGTGCAGGAAGACAGGGAGGGCTAACTGTCCGTCCAGCTTGCTGCTCGCCCTCTGTGAGGCAGAGTACCAGGAGGGATTGCCCAGAGCTGAGCCTGCTCTCAGAGGCGTGTGGAGGGTCAGTGTGAGCTGAGACTAGAGTGGCCTTGGGCACTCTGATGGAACTCTGCCCCCAGCAGTATCTGAGGGGCGAGTGTGGGCTTCCCGTCCTGAACTACGCCTGGAAGTGAGCGTCCCTGTAGCCGCAGTTGCAGACACCTAGTTTTCGTACACATTTCTTTTTTAAGCTGTGCACATTTTGTATCGTACGACTTCTGTTGAGAATGGGCTGGCCTGCCCAGTGTTTAACTGAGGGGTCCGTGACTGTGTATGAACACTGAACTATGAACTTTAACCTGCTGCTGCTCGGATTATCTTTGCCTGCTTGCCATGTTCCCCAGGGTAGCTCGTCAGTGGGGTTTCCTGTGTTCTCACTTCTTCTCTGCTTTGCTTTGAGTCTGGCTTCCTTCTGACCTGCCTGGCTTTTTACGTCCGGCCAAATTTATTTTCTATATAAAAATAAAGATGAAATGGACTAGCTACAAAAGGAAGGGGTGGAGGAATATCCTCATTCCCAGATCCATTGTTATGTCTGGAAGGTTAAAAAAGAAGAAGTTTCTGTACTGTAGAAAAGTGTAAAAGCATGGCTTGTAGTTTCAGCACGAGAAAAAACCTCTCCATTTTATAAAGCTGGGCTGTCCTCCCTCTCACTCCTGAGGAGCCTGTGTGGAGTACGTCCCTGTTGCTTCCCTAGAGCTACTGGAGACCTGGAGGAGGGGTGTTTGGGGAGCTTAAGTAGTTTGCATACATGTACGTGTGTGCATGTACATGTGTTCTTCCCACCTGCCCGCTCCCTTCACAACCTTCAGATGCAAAGACGTTTTCCACTGGAAGAATATACCTGAACTAGGTGTTCTGCTTGAAGGGATTCAACACTAGTTGGTAGATTCCAGTTATCTGAGGGCTTCTCAGAATCGGTTTTATCTAGTCTGAGGTCAGTCCTGCTGTGCCTGCTGTTTCCTCCCACCACAAACAGCCCACCGTGTCCCCCACCCAGAAGGAAACACATTTTGTGTGTAGTACGTAGTCCCTTGAATTCTCTCAAAAACATTCCGTTTTCTCTTTAACTTCCATTTAGTTTCACTTGCTCAATTTTTACAAGGCAGTCTGATTTCTTTTGGGCTGTGTGTAGGGGGCATAGACTAATTTCAGGGCACAGTGCGAACATAATATTTGTATGACTGTTTAATGGTTTTTTTTTTTTCCTTTTTTTTATTAGGCAAGAAAAAGTCATATTTCCCACGTTGTTCATGGGTAACTGAGTTTGTTTGCTGTGCGCATTTTCATTCTTTCTTAATTGTGGTGGGAGATGCATTAACAGACTGGTTTCACTAACTGCATGGGGCTGACTCAGCTTTAACCAACTCACAGCCCCCGAGCGAGCGTTCAAGATCCTGTTGGACTACACTGTACCATTTTTTAGTTCAGTTGTAGAGAACTAGACAAAGAAAACTCTAGCAGTAGCAGGTTAGTAGTTCAGTGTGGCAGTTGAGCTTCTGCTGACTTTTGGAGACTGTGCAGGACAGTGTCCCTGTCGCTGCGATCTGTGAGGCTGAGACGGGAGTTCAGATGCTGAAAGCTTAGACCTTTTTTTTTTTTTTTTTGGAGAGGTTTTCGCTATAGGGCGCGTGCGCTCACCAGACAGACAGAGAGAGACATAGAGACAGAAAGCGAGAAATCACCCCCCAGAGGGGATGGTTACGCCGCAATCCCTTGTCCTCCAACCTCCTCTCAGGATCTTGGGCACACACGCACATGTGCCCGGTGTGCGTTTTAAGCTACCGGGTCCAGGACGCGAACCGCAGTCGACTACGTGGGAGTCCAGTGACATAGCCATTACGCTAACTGCTGATTCCCAGAGCTTAGACCATTTCTGAGGTCTGCTTAGTTCTCTCGGAGGATTCTAGGAGGAGGAGGAGGAGGAGGTGGTGTTAGGGACTGTCTAGACAAATGACAGGAGGAGTTTATTACTTGAGGGCTACCACGGCAAGGAGGATGTGGCTTCTGGTCCCAGAAGATCCACAAACATGTAGCCTTTGGAAGGATGGCTTAAAGTTTTCAACTGGGAGGAAGCTCTAAAGTGAGACCTCCCTATTGCCAAAAGGAAAGGGAAAACCAAAGCTCTCCGTCATTGAAATGGGACAGTGAACAGCAGGGAGAAATGAGATTTGTCAAGGCCTCCTTCTTGCTGTTGCTCTTGGTCTGTATGTGTGCTTGATTGCAAACTCCAGTTTAGTTTCTTCATTCATGAACTTGGCTTCTGTGAAGAAGTCGGGAGTTGTCAAGTCTCTGCACGTCTGTTCCTCTATGATATTACACTCACCTCTTTGGTATATGAAATATACCATTTGTCCCTGCAGGGAACGTATCTACACTTTTTTGTTTTCCCTCTTTTCTTTTTTTTAAATAATTATTTTTATTTAACTTTTTATTTCTTTTGATCTGACCAGAGAGGGACAGGGTGAGAGAGAAAGTGAAAAAAGCAAGCTGCCAGGTCCAGGACTCTAACCGCAGTCGGCCACGTGGGAGCCCAGTGCCCTTAACCACCACGCCACCTGCCGGCCCCTTGTTTTTCTCTTTAAGAGAACCTGCTTTGCAAGTCTGTGTTTAGCTCCCTGTGCCCTCTGAGTAGTGGGGTCACAGGTGGGTAAATGTGGTACAGCCTCAGCAGTTGACTGTATTTCCCAAGTCCCTAGAGGGACACACGTTCCTTGAAAGTTTTTCAGGACAGAAAAGCTGCAGTGTTCTCGAGAGAGGTTCTAGGCTCGTGCTCCCTCGCTTTCCCCCTGCTCCTTCCTGCGGCTGTGCTGCCAGGTGGGTGGGGCTGGACGCTCCCCGTGATGCTGGGCCCTGGGTGCTGGGTCCTGGCTTCAGGTGCTAGTACAGGGCTGGGCCCCTGCTTGTGAGTATGCAGAGAAAAGCAACCTAGCTGGCTTTGCTTGCTAAACAATTTTTAAAAAGTTATTTTTCTCCCCTTTAATTTAATAAGCTGTCTATATACATTGTAGGATATTTGGAAAATAATAATGAAGTACAAAGTACAGTACTAAACAAGATTTTCCCAAAGCCCAGAGGGAAGAAAATTAACTATTGCTAAAGTTTTCTTCTGTGATATATGATTTATATGTGTGTGTGTTTATGTATAGCTGTGTGTGTGTGTATAAAACATGTATATATACAAAAATATATACGTATATATAGACAGGATACTTGGATAGCAATTCCTATCTAAGGGACCACAGTCTGGAATCTAAAACATACATTCTTTACTTTTTTCCTTCACATCATTAACATACATGGTTTAGTAAAATGCTTTTTCCATTTAGCATTCATGATTACATTCTAAATATTTCCGTATGCTATTAAAAAAACCCCTATGGAATATATTTTTAATGGCTGTAATAAATATTTAATTGTTTAGTTGTACTATTATTTACTTAACTATTGGGTCCATCAGTTAAGTCATGATGCGTTTTTTCATAGAAAAACACATCATGACTTTCTCGATGACCTAGTAGTGCTCTGTTGCCAGGTATTTAGACCCCTGCTCTATGGGGAAAAAGCCAGGCCTGGCTGCAGTGTCTGGTGTGAGGAAGTTCCCAGGAGGGCCACGTGGCTTCGTATCCTGGGCTCCTGAACTCTCAGTTCTCTGACCAGCTGATGCTTCGTAGACAGCCACTTCCCCGGGGGTCACCAGGACCCTACTGTGGGCCAGGAAGAGGAATAGGTTTAGGAAGCAGATGAGTTTCTTGCTGTGTGTAAGGTGATTTTAAACCAGTGTCTCCTCTTCCCTCTTTCCTCCTCTCTGGTCACCCCACAGGGCAGTAAACGGCTTTGACCCGGCTCCTGCTGCTCCTGGCCTGGGCTCCTCGCGCCCGTCGTCAGCACCGGGTATGCTGCCTCTCAGCGTGTGAGTGCCCGGCCTCCAGGTGGGGGCTCCCGCCCTCCTGCAACAACCCAGGACACCCACGCCTCACCCCTCGGTGCCTGGGCCCAGCCCCGTGCCCCTCCATCTGCCTCCCCTAGCTGGCAGAGGGCAGGCTGCATGCAGTGGCGGCTGCTGGGCCCCGTCTAGCCCCAGGACTCTGCGCGATATCAATACTGGCTATTTTCTCTTCTCGCCGTAGTGCCGTTGGTTTCACATGATTGCACTTTTGTGGGTCACAAGGTGATACATACGTGTATTACTTGGTCACTGGATGCGGAAGCACCCGTTCATCACACCTGCCTCATAGCCCCCACCCTGCTGTACCGGTAGGATTTAGTCGTGTTTAGGACATTGCAGATCTCCTAGAAATTCTCCCCCAAATCAGGTCCACGTGTGTCCCCTGAGCTCCCACCATGTTTCCAAGTGCTCATGATCATGTCTCCCCAGTTCCGCCCCGCACAGTTTGGGCCTGTTTGGCAAAGAGTCAGGAAGGTCACTGAATTAGGGAACATTTTCTGCACCTCCTGATTTTATCTAAGCAGTTACCATTCCCTAGACTTGCCTCCAAAGCAGCAAAATGCCTGTCTGGGCTCTTGGTGGCAGGAGCCTCCGGGGCCCGGGCACACACAGGGCTGAGCCTCTGTGCCGCCGCCTCCTCCATGTGCCTCAGACTTAGGCTGGAGGGTGGCAGCCATCTCGCCAGCTTTCTGGTCCTTCAGTTAAATGCCATCTTCAGAACGCTTTTGTTTTCTCTCCCGAGGGCCCGTCCACTTGTGTTCGGAAGGGTTGAGTGGCCTGATTCCGGGGCTGGCTGGTGCCCGCTCCTGGGAGCAGACTGACCAAAAGTGGTTGTCCCTGTGCATCCTTTGATTACTCTCATGCTGCATTTACTGTTTACATTTGTTTTATTGTACATAGGTTTGTAAACATTATTGCCTGAGATATTTGTATATACCTTGGGCTTTGTAGCTATTATTTATTCAGAACTCATATGGCATGTTAATGACTTACGATGGTGTCCTACTGTGGGCAGCTGTATAGGATCATCATGTGGTTAAAAAAATACTTCCCCTCAAAAACAATCTTTTAATGTGGAAACAATAAATTTCACAGAAAAAAAAAAAGGATTAAGGTTGCTTTCTTGGATTTCTGTGTCCAGTGAGAGAAGAGCTGGCATACAGAGCCAGGTTCGGAGTCCCTTCCTCTGTGACACGGGACATGTGGACGAACAGCAGCTGTGGAATGGGACAGAGGAGATTCTGGCGGCCTCAGAAGGGGCCTGTGCACTGAGCGGGCACTCTCCCGCCGAGTCGTGGTGCTGGTTTATCAGCTTTGGTCGTGACTTCCAGGAGCATCTGAGAATGGCCCAGGCCCCAAGTGAGCCCTGGAGGGAGGACCAGGAATCGCAGATGGAGCTAGTAGGTCCTGCAGTAGCTGAGAGAGGTCTGGGAGCCGGTCCCCCGCTCTGCTGTCTTCATGACAAACGGTATCTTTCCAGTCTCAGCGGTTACTTGGATTTGGGCTTCTCTCCTCATTTTTAAGTTGACTCTTGAAAATGTGCGAAGGTGCCAGACGTGTGGTAGCAAGACACAAGGAGACACGTTGAGTAACACGTAAATCGGCGGTCTCTGTGAATGAGTCGGATTCTAAGTACTCCGCGTATAATAGCCTACATGAGCAGTATACTCCAGAGTTTTAAAACACAAAAAAGAAAATGAAGTGAATGAGAATTCCTAAGTGAATAAAAAGATTAAGTAGGATACATGTTCAAATATTTTTCTGTCTCTTGGGAATAGCTGCTATTAGCTGTTCGGGAGAGCTCGTCCTAAGCTGCCTCACAGAGGCACTTGCCACGGTGTGTGTGTCGTGCCCAGCGGTGCTGGCAGACAGCTGAAAAGAACACACTGGGATCTCTCTCTTTTTTTTTTTTAAGAATTGTTTATTTCATTTTATTATTATTTTAATTTGATCAGAGAGAGGGGACGGAAAGTGAGAAAGCAAGCTGCTAGGTCCGGGGCTTGAACCGTAGTTGCCCATGTGGGACTCCAGTGCCTTGACCACCACACCACCTGCTGGCCCCCGCACTGTGATCTCTTTCTTACCGAACTATAGCAACTCACGTCTCTTTCCCAACCATCATTGGAAAGATTTGGCTTTGAGAAGACCTCTTTGTTTATGCAGAAACCCTAAATATAAAACTTAACAAAGCTACTCTGGGAAAAGCAAAGATAAAGTTTGGAGCCCCAAATCCTTGTACCTGGCTCCCCTATGATCTTGGACTTATTTTATGGCTGGACACCCCTCCATGTGTCTCATCCAGACTGTTCTATCAGTTGCTGGCTAGTCGTCTGATGGCCTTAAGTCCCAGTGTCATTCAGCAATGTCACCAGTGCTCTGGGTTTGGGAGAGGCGGGCTAGGCCCCAAGAGGGCAGCCTGTGCTGTTGGGCCAATTTTCAATCCCTTTGGGAGGAGACTCCCCCCCCCACCTCTTATTTTTGGTTTTGATGGCAGTAGCAGCCCTTGGTATATGACACCCCAGGAGGAAACTGGATGACTCCCCAGGTCTCATTTCTGTTGGAATAGCTTCATGCTGCTGTGTACTTGCTCAGCCCTTTTACAGGTTTTGCTATGGATGGCCTCGGAGTAGCCTCTTCCCAGAGCTGCCCTCTGCCTGGTGCTGCCCGGCTCTCCCTGAGTCCTCAGGAATAAGCTCTCCCCAAGCTGGGTCTGTGTGACCTTTAGTGCTGGAGGTGACTGATCTTCTCTTCCAGGTGTTAAAGGATGCCTCTTGCCTCCAGATGTTTTCATCTCATCCACCTAGTCCCATTCCTTGCTCCCAAACATTGTCCTGGGTGAGAGCGGGAGCCAGCGCCCCACTTCCCTTCAGCTCAGAGCTGAGAAACCACACACCACTGACATGATTAGGAGCCCAGCGTCCAGGCTGGGATCTGGAGTCACATGAGAGGCAGGTGAGAATGATACAAAAGTTAACCGAGAACAGGATAAGCGGCTTCAGTTTACAGAAGGGTCAGTAGGCCCAGAGTTTGGCGTGCTGGAGCTCAACGCAGCTGGCGGACAGCACAGCCAAGACTGGAAATAAGCCCTGTGACTTTATTTTTTAAAATTTGCTATGGAGGACCAGGAGGTGGCGTGGTGGTTAAGGCGCTGCACGCCCACATGGCTGACCGTGGTTCAAGTCCTGGATTTGGTGGTTTGCTTTCTTTGCTTTCCTTTTCTCTCTCACTGGTCAAATTTAAAAAGTAATATTAATAACAAATGGATATAAATGAGTAATTTTTCAGGAAGTGCAGGGGGATGGGGTGGAGGTGACGCGAATTTGTCCGCGTTGGAGGGGCCCGTCTGCTGCTATAGTGGCCGCGGCCGCCCGCTGAG
>NW_006160005.1:324585-325720 GCF_000334495.1 Tupaia belangeri chinensis
CGCCAGTGCTCTGGGTTTGGGAGAGGCGGGCTAGGCCCCAAGAGGGCAGCCTGTGCTGTTGGGCCAATTTTCAATCCCTTTGGGAGGAGACTCCCCCCCCCACCTCTTATTTTTGGTTTTGATGGCAGTAGCAGCCCTTGGTATATGACACCCCAGGAGGAAACTGGATGACTCCCCAGGTCTCATTTCTGTTGGAATAGCTTCATGCTGCTGTGTACTTGCTCAGCCCTTTTACAGGTTTTGCTATGGATGGCCTCGGAGTAGCCTCTTCCCAGAGCTGCCCTCTGCCTGGTGCTGCCCGGCTCTCCCTGAGTCCTCAGGAATAAGCTCTCCCCAAGCTGGGTCTGTGTGACCTTTAGTGCTGGAGGTGACTGATCTTCTCTTCCAGGTGTTAAAGGATGCCTCTTGCCTCCAGATGTTTTCATCTCATCCACCTAGTCCCATTCCTTGCTCCCAAACATTGTCCTGGGTGAGAGCGGGAGCCAGCGCCCCACTTCCCTTCAGCTCAGAGCTGAGAAACCACACACCACTGACATGATTAGGAGCCCAGCGTCCAGGCTGGGATCTGGAGTCACATGAGAGGCAGGTGAGAATGATACAAAAGTTAACCGAGAACAGGATAAGCGGCTTCAGTTTACAGAAGGGTCAGTAGGCCCAGAGTTTGGCGTGCTGGAGCTCAACGCAGCTGGCGGACAGCACAGCCAAGACTGGAAATAAGCCCTGTGACTTTATTTTTTAAAATTTGCTATGGAGGACCAGGAGGTGGCGTGGTGGTTAAGGCGCTGCACGCCCACATGGCTGACCGTGGTTCAAGTCCTGGATTTGGTGGTTTGCTTTCTTTGCTTTCCTTTTCTCTCTCACTGGTCAAATTTAAAAAGTAATATTAATAACAAATGGATATAAATGAGTAATTTTTCAGGAAGTGCAGGGGGATGGGGTGGAGGTGACGCGAATTTGTCCGCGTTGGAGGGGCCCGTCTGCTGCTATAGTGGCCGCGGCTGCCGCATGACATGGCATAGCTGGAGCTTTAACACCGGAGCTGGAGCTGCAGCGCCAGTTGGCAACCAGGTCTCACCCGCAGGTCTTGTCACACGCCAGCTAGACAGCAGTCACTGCTACGCTTTTCTTTATTTTT
>NW_006160005.1:325750-346473 GCF_000334495.1 Tupaia belangeri chinensis
TCAGGAAGGCCCCAAACCCTTTCTGCTTCTGCCCATTGCAGGTGCCACTACTGCTATGGGCCTGACCATCTCCTCCCTCTTCTCCCGACTCTTCTGCGAGAAGCATATGCTCATTTTGATGGTCAGTTGGATGCTGCTGGCAAGACAGCCATTCTGTACAAACTGAAGTTAGGAGAGATTGTTACCAGCATTCCTACCATTGGTTTTAATGTGGGAACAGTAGAATACAAGAACGTGCTTCACAGTGTGGGATGCTGGTCAAGATAGAATAAGGCTTCTCTGGAGGCATTACTTCCAGAATACCCAGGCTCTTATGTTTGTGGAAGATAGCAACGATCGTGAGAGAGTTCAGGAAGGAGCAGAAGAGCTGCAGAAAATGCTTCAGGAAGATGAGCTGCGAGATGCAGTGCTGCTGCCGGGACCAGCAGTTAGCGTAATGGCTATGTCGCTGGACTCCCATGCAGTTGACTGTGTTTCGTGTCCTGGACCGGTGGTTTAAACTCATGCTGGGCGCGCGTGCGTGCGTGCCCAAGATCCCGAGAGGAGAGTGGAGGAGAAGGGATTGTGGCATGGCCATCCCCCCTGGGGGGTGATTTCTCACTTTCTGTTTCTCTGTCTCTCTCTGTCTGTCTGGCAAGCGCACGTGTCCTATAGCAAAACAAAAACAAAAACAAAAAACAAAAAACCCTCTCCAAAAAAGAGAAAAAAAAAGAGAGATGCAGTGGTGCTGCTTTTTGCCCGTAAGCAGGATCTGCCAAGTGCTATGACCATCAGCGAAGTAACAGATTAGGCCTTCAGTCACTTCGAAACAGAACATGATATGCACAAGCCTCTTGTGCTACACAAGGAACTGGTCTGTGAGGGACTTGACTGGCTGTCAAAGGAACTTTCAAAACGTTAAGTGAAACGACTTCAAACCAAGGACACAATGACAGAATGGGTCTAGCCTGTTAGAACAAGATTAGCTTCCAGCTTGGTTATTAAATGGTATCGAGGACTATTTTGGGTAGAATATTCCAGAGTTTAAACTTATTTTGTTGCCAATTATTATTTAGCAGGTATGTTGCTAGTTAGCAATATGCTTGGCTTAAAAGAAATTCTTGGGGGTGGAAAGTGTCCTCATTTTACTTCCCTTAAGCCTTTATTTGGACAGAGCTATTCTGAGACTTTTAAATAAATGCCTTTTGAGTATTTTTTGAGACCACAACAAATAATGTTTTAGAGTTCTCTCCTTTCTACTTTATTGATGTCTTTTTCATTCCTGAGACAGTCTGCTGATTTAAAAATGTATCATTCCATTGTATTTATTTCTTTCCCTTGCCAATAAGATTTTCTAAAACTGCTTATATCAGCTAGGGAAATATGCTCCAAGACACTATTTAGCTCTCTTGAACAGAGAAACATATATTTTTTCCCCCTATTATTAAGTCCTGGCTTTTCCATCAGTCAGATTTTCCTTTTTCTTGGTATGGTTTGGATTTGATAGCTGCTTAGTTCTGAGTTGGTTGCAAAGAGTTTACATTGAGATGTTTTTTAATACTCAGCAGGTTGTCTTCCTTTATATTATACCTTTTTTATTTGCATGTTGCTTTTGGTATCAGCCTGGCTCTTTGCCCAGTATATGACAGTTGGGTTGATGTCTTATTGTTTATTGGTAAACCTATCTTGATAAGTTTTTGAAAAACTCATCAAACTCAGTAAGTTTTCATAACCCATTTGGAATTATTCCTAATAAAATAAAATACTAAAAAAATCAAATTAAAAAAGGGATGAGCAGTTAGTGTAATGGCTATGTCACTGGACTCCCATGTAGTTGACCACAGTTTGAGTCCTGGACCCGGTGGCTTAAACTCACACCGGGCGCGTGTGTGTGCCTGCCCAAGATCCCAAGAGGAGAACGGAAGAGAAGGGATTGCGGCATGGCCATCCCCCCTGGGGGGTGATTTCTCGCTTTCGGTCTGGCTAGCGCCCTATAGCAAAAACCTCTCCAAAAATAAGTAAATAAATAAATAAAAATAAAAATAAAAAATAAATGAGTAATTTAAAAAAAAATTGCTATAGGGTATGTATGCTTACCAGAGACAAAGAGGGAAGGAAATCGAGAAAGCACCTTCCAGGGGGATGGCCATGCCACAATCCCTTCTCTATTCTTCACTTGGGATTTTGGGCATGCCCATGTGCCCATGTGCCCGGCTTGTTTTTCAGGTTGCTGGGCTTGAGTAGTGAGCCATGTGGTGAGATCCAGCTGTCTTCACCACCATCCCACCTGGCAGGCCTGCCCATGGACTCTTTTTGCTGTCTTTCCAATCTGAGGCCTCACTAGCCTGGACTCCCATGATCTGTTCTGTGAGCAGATGAGTGAGTGAGTGAGGGCTTGGAAGTGATGCACTGCAGGGGCAAGTGTGGCCTCTGTAGAGGGGAATCCATCCACCTACCTCTGCTCCCAATGCTGTGCTTGCTTGGGTGCTAGAAGATGCTAAGATAGGCCTTCCCTACATTCCAGCTTGTACTTCGTGTATTGTTTTACATTACGTATTTTACTCAAAGGTTAAAGCAAATTGAAAGCATAAACTTGGCTCTTAAAATATAGACTTCCTTGATTCTTAGCAAGAATCTTCCTGGGGGTGGAGGAGCAAAGTCATTCTTCAAAAATAATTTTCTGATGGCTTTTCTTATCAGAAAAGCGGTCCCATAACTATTAAGAATACGATATCTGGGAATATGGTAGCCCCTTTCGAATTTTAAGGAAGAACAGTGTGATTTGTGCGTTTAGGGCTGAAACCATGTGGTTGGCCATGTGGGACCCGTGTAAGTAAGGTAACTGACTTCCTTTATAGGACAGCGCATTGAAGAGGCAAGTCTCAGAACGGGACAAATCTAACAGTGCTGGTGTTGGGGGGCCAGGTGGGCTTTGTGCTGTGTGGAGTATGATTTGGGGTCATGTGTCATCCTGCTGTCTAAATGCACCCCACGGGATTCTGTTAGTGCTTTCTATCAGCTCTTTCAGGATGCTGTCCCCAAGGCAAACATGCACACTGAACAGAAATTGAGCTTTTTAACTTGTAGTGTTCTCTTTTTTCTTTTTTTAAAAGAAAGTCTGCCAGAGGGCACATGTACTCTCTGGAGAGAGACAAAGAGAGAAAGTGAGAAGGATCTCCTCCATGGGGGATGGTCGTACCACAATCCTTTCTCTTCTCTTCCTCTCTTTTTGGGATGTGGCACGCACATATGCCCAGCTGAGCCCAGCGTCTTTTTTCAAGCTGCAAGTTCTAAGGACTCAAATCATGGGGTTGGTCACGTGGGATCCAGCTGCTTAACCACACCACCAGCTGGCCTGTGGCGTGTTTTCTAATCAGATGTCAAGTTGTCTCTCTTCATTAAAATATGTGTATTTTGGACCATGATTTGTGGGTGGAGGCCTGGCAGGAGGGCAGGACAACCCCTAGGCTGCTGGCAGCCTGGCAGGTTTTCTGGTACATCCTTTAATAAAGTCAGATGAGCAATGTCTGGATGAGGCTCAGAGCCCTGCTGCTCCCTCCTTTCAGATAGTGAAGCTAAGAGACTCTTTCTTTTTGTTAAAAAAAAAAAAAAGATTGTTTTGTCTAGGGGGAAAAACTCCCAGTAAATCCCACTGTCACCTATAGCATTTAGGGGAACAGGAACAGGAGCACTTCTATGTTACTGGTATGACTTTATTCTCTGTAAGCCTTTTTTTTTTTTTTAAAGAATTTATTTAATTTTCTTGCTATTATTTTTAATTTACTATAGGGCATGTGCACTCAACAGAGAGAGACAGAAGGAAAGTGAGAAAGCTAGCCACCAGGTTTGGGATCCAACTGGTCGGCCATGTGGGAGTCTAGCAGTGCCTTAACCACCACACCACCTGCTGGCCCCTCTCTGTAAGCCTTAAAGGAACCTAATAATGCAATAAGTTATTAGAACTTTTTCCACTTTTGGGATAATATCCCATGGCGGTAAGAACAAGTGAAAGGATTTTCAGTAGCAGTAATACGAATGTCCAGTGGCAGGGAGTGTTAGGATGACTCAGCAGAACAAGATTCTACCACGGAGCCCCTGCAGGTGTGCAGCCGAGCACGTCCTCAAGACCAGAGATGAGTATGGGCGGACACAGAACAGCTGGCCATGCCAGCTGTAACTTTATAAAAAGAAAATCAGTGAAATCGAAAGTATGAAATGGGTCTTAGATTTCCTGTTAAGTTGCCCAAATCATTTTTTTATAGAAATGAAGTAATGACACTAATGTTCTTTCACTGACCATGTCGGTCTGAACCTGTGCTTAGAACTTGAAAGATTTGGGTCCAGCAGGTAGTGTGGCAGTTGAGGTGCTAGATTCCACATGGCCAACTGCAGTTCAAGTCCCAGACCTGGCAGTTTGAAAATCATGCTGGCATGTGTGTGTGTGTGTGTGTGTGTGTGCCCCAAATCCCAGGAGAATAGAGAAGGGATTGTAGCATGGCCATTCCCCCCAGGGGGTAGGGGGTGGTAGTGGTGATTTCTCACTTTCTCTTTCATTGTTTCTCTTCTCTCTGGAGAGTGCATGCATTCTGTGGCAAAAAACTTTAAAAAGTCCCAAGATATTTCAGCAGTAGCATGAGTCAGTGGCTCCCTAACCCATACGCCCAATGATGACAGAGATGCTCTTGGGGAAATAGTAAAATACAGATTCCTCCAACACCAGCCTTTTGAAGAAAGTACTGTCTGTGTCACAGAATCTCAAATACCAGTAGTTATAAGACAGAGTTTTATGAACAATTAAGAAAAATGTGCAAATTAGTACTCCAAAAATGCTTGTCGTTTTATTGAAATAAAAGATTTATTGAATCTTTATTGAAAGAGCCTTTAGACATAAGACAGATTTCCATCATATCACACCAGTTAATAAACAAAAAGGAAAATGTGAGACAGATTCCTAAAACTTCACACGTGAGTCTGATGTCCTGAGCCACTTTTTGACCCAGAGTTGTCTGCGTTTTCCCAAGCGATTTCAAGTTCTGTGCCATGGTAAGTGTGGACGTATGGCCGTCCTGAAAAGCACATGCCCCTGTTGGCTCCAGAATTTTCTTCTAGGCTGCTGACACCCATGTTGCAATTTTCACATTGGGCTGTGTCCACCTTGCCGACAACCGCCACCTACTGACAGTGCTGGTAAGTCATGTGAGATTTTGCTTATGTGCAAAGGCATCTTTGAATCCATGCCGTGTGGGGCTTTGGAGGAGTCAACACTGCTTGGACATTTCAGCCACAGCCAGTTTGCTCAAGGTCTGATGATATCACATCTTGAACAAGGCTTTGCGACTTCCTGTCAGCTGGAACGGAGCCCACTACTGGGCTACTTAGGAAACACCAACAGCCCTCATGCCATAATGAATCGAAGGTGAATTTTGAGCCTCAGGAGTTGAAGAACAGGGTCACACTGCCTATAGTACAAGGCACCGTAAGTAGTTAATCTCACTGGAAAGCGGCATTATGATCATATATATCCTTTTTGATCTCTGACAGAATGAGCCACTTCGTGGGATCTGCCAGATTCCCAACTGACAAGTGGCTACAGAAGTGTGAACTGCCCCGCCTGGTCCTGACAGCCGGCACAGAATGGCATTTTAGCAAACATTCAAAATTTGAGAGAGCTCTTAGTGGAGAAGTTGCCTTGGAAAGATGAGGAGAGAGTGGTACTTTCTTGAGCTCCTTCTAGAGTGGGGAGTTCCTCTCAGATCTGTCTGGAACTAGGGAAGAAGAGCAATCTTCTCCACTTTCTAAAGATTCCAACTCAGGGACCAGCAGATAGTGTAGTAGTTACATCACTGGACTCCCATGTAGTCGACCATGGTTCGAGTCCCAGACCTGCTGGATTTGTGTGCGTGTGTGCCCAAGATCCTGAGAGGAGAATGGAGAAGGAATTGCGGCGTGGCCATCACCCCGGGGAGTGATTTCTCTTTCTGTCTCTGTTTCTCTTGGTCTTTTCGGCAAGCACATGTGCCCTATAACACCCTAAACCTCCCTTAAAAAAGATTCTAACTCATGGCTTGATCCGTTTTTACTTTTTGAGAGGTGAGGATGGGGCAGGAAGGAGTGGTTTCCCTTTGACAACTGTGAGCTCTTTCTTTCCTAGTTTTTTTTTTTTTTTTTCTTTCCCAGTTTTGACATGGACACACCTGTTCCTCAGCAACACTGGCTTCGGGGCAAGGGGCTGTGGGGCAGTCATACCCAGGGCCATACAGAGAACTGGCTAGAACTGGGCCTTACGACCCTTAATTCCGCGAATATGGAAAAAGGATCTCCGAGTATACCCTCAGGACAAGAGGCCAGAAGTAGGTTTAACTCCCAAGAATGTCTGCATCGAAAAATACAGTGCTTGTGAGGTGGCAGGCAGGGCATGTGGTTTGCATGAAAGCCCTGAGTTAAAACCCCAGCACATGGGCTAGCAGGTGGCATAGTGGTTAAGGTGCTGAACTCCCACATGGCTGTCTGTGGTTCAAGTCCTGAACCTGGCAGCTTGCTTTCTCACCTGCCCCTCTGTGTGCCCTATAGCAAATTAAAAAATAGCAATAACAAATAAAATAAATCTTGGGACCAGCAGAGGGCATAATGGTTATATCACTGGACTCTCACAGCAGTTTGTAGTCCCAGCCTATGGCTTACTCATACTAGGCACGTGTATGCACCCAAGATCCTGAGAGGACAATGGAGAAGGAATTGTGGTGTGGCCATTTCCCCTGGGGGGTGATTTCTTGTTTCCTGTCTCTCCCGCGAGCCCATGTGCCCTTTAGCAAAAATCTCTCTCAAAAAAAAAAAAAAAACCTCAAAAACAAACAAACAAAAAAACCAGCACAGCTTCATCTCAACTAAAGGATGAAGCTTCCCAAATCTTGCCTCTTCTCCCTCACAACGAACTGCACTCCTGCTGGGAGGTGCTGGCTACCTGCTCTGACCGTAACACACCCTAAACCCATCTGCTATCCTGTCTTCTTTGTGTTTTCTTTTTAAAAGAGATTTTTGCTATAGGGTGTGCATACTCACCAGAGACACGGAGGGAGTGAGAAACCCTTCAGGGAGGATGGCCATCCCTTCTCTTCTTGAGATTTTGGGCACACTTGCACACGCGCCTGGCATGAATTTTAAACCACTGGGCCCGGGACTCAAAATCGTGGTTGGTCATGCCTATAGCAAAAAAACAAAAAACAAAAAACAAAACAAAACAAAACAAAAAACCCTCCAAAAAAAAAAAATCGTGGTTGGTCATGCAGGAGTCCAGCACCTTAACCACTTTGCCTTCCTTGTGTTTTTATCAACTGCCCTTCCTTAGACCTCGCATTGGTGGTTGGTTGGTGAGGAAAGGGTCCTGTCTATGTGGAATCAGGAACTGGGATCAGTCCTCAGAATGTTTCTCCTGGTAGGCTGCAGGGTTGGGAAACTGATGTTAACTAACACCAGTTAAAACGGCCAGTAGAGAATAATTCTTACTTTTGAGAAAAGCCTCTGGATTCCATAAACCCCTGGACTAAGATGTTAGGTGCAGGAGTGAGAGCACAGCTGGAACGCCCTAGCCGCAGCTCACCTTCCTTTCCCGTGGTGCTGACACAGGACAAGGGGAGCGCCTTGCCCATTTGTCACACCCCACTGCTGCCAAGAAGCCTAGACGCTGACCTCTTACCACCAGCACCAGCTTAAACTACACTTCTCAGAATAAGGAAATCGGTATTGTCTATACTGTCTTGCACTCCCTGAGAGTTCTCGCCATCCCCTGTTGGCCCACACTAGAGAGCGTCTCTTGCATCTCATCACCGAATCCCTGCGAAAACTCACTGTGTATCCTTCCTGAAAATGCAGCCCGAGGCTTCTTGGACTATTTCCAATGCTTTGATCCAGTAACTAGACCCTCCTGAGTTGTTCTTTGGACAGCGGGGGCTCGATTCCCCGCCTTCCAGGTGTGTTCCCTTCCCTCCAGTGCACCCGCACATGGTAAGGACGCTGGACTTGCAGCCAGGACTGCCCAGAGAATCTCCATTGTTTGATCGTTTCGGGGAGACAGCGCCTGCAGAGACAGTGGGCCTGGTGGTGTTTTTCAGTCTGGGTGGCTAACACCCGCCAATCAGATCACAGATGGGAACTCGAGAACAGAAGGTGAGAAAACAGACTCCATGCTCACATGATTATGCTTGTTTATTGAGGTCTGTTTATTCTCAACGGGTGCTTTTTTTTTTCTCCCAGTAAATAGAGCAGGCGTCAATATCTATAATGAATAAATTTATTGTCTTACAAAAATCATTGTCTAGAAATATGGGAATACAAGAAAAGAGATTTGCAGTCAGGTGTCTGGTGGTCAACAGCCAGTACAATTCATAAAGGGGGAAATAAGAGATTCCAAACCCACGTGACGGATTCTTCCTAACAGATGTTAAAGCTTTTAACCCAAAAGGTTTGTGTTTTCAAGCACATTGCAGAGGATCAAGGATTTATAATTAACACTGATTCATTGTCACTGAATGTTTATAATACCACTTTGACTAGAGGTACATGATATGAAGCACAGTCAAAACTTAATACATTAAATTGTTATAGAGGCAAATAATATATTTAACATTGTCTTAGTACTGTAGTGTCTAAGGCACTTTCTGTAATGTCAGTTTGCTCAACTATCAACCCAAAACAGAATGCTAAATGTTCACTGTAACACTGTCCAAAGGGAAAGGGAAAGGAAAAAATGGGGAAAAAAAAAAAAAAAAAGTCACACCCACTGGCATGTCAACATTCAGGCAGATGGCGTCTGTTCTCGAGGTTCTAGAAACCTCATCGACAAACTTGGAACAAGCCTCGGACACAAAACCGATATTCCCATTTTGGGCTCAAAGCAGTGGCTGAGTTTGCAAGGTCGGCACGAGAGCCTGGCTGGCGAGGGAGGGCCTCCCACTGACTCCTGCACGGGGCCCACGGCTGCCTGCTCCGGAAAGGAGGGGGGCTGGCAAAACCCGGCGGTTCAGGAGACACCGCAAGAGGGCTGCCATCTGGAGCCCCAACTGGACCGTGGCTACTGTCCTTCTATGCACAGGCCAGCCCTGGCCAAGGACAGTTGTGTGAGTAGATGTGGAGACCCCAAGTCGAGGACCCAGCTTCCCCTTGGGAGATGGGTATGGTAACCCCAAATGGACGCTGCTCCCCCGTCAACCCCCCCACCCCAGTCTTCCTGAAGCCCCTTTCACAGTTTGCTCACTGAAACAGTGTCAACAGAAGGAAATGTGAGATACGGGTGCAGTTTAGGTTCCACAATGTTCTAAGCGACTTGATGTGGCTGAGGAGTCAGGGGCCACATGAACACAGCTAAGTTACCTGTCTGTATGACAGAGAGCATGCAGAGCGACTGAGCAACGACCACGGGGCTGCCCCCATACCCAGCGACTGGCAACCAAGGGTCTGGAGTTTCTGTTTTAAAAAGGGTTCTCTTCTTAACATGTATTATAAAATGGTCTCTTGATGAATATATGGAAAATAGATGCAACGATGAGACAATCTTGTTTAATATGTGTGTGTCTGTTAGGTATATATATAAAAAGGGAGCCATTGTACCTAAGTCTGAAGCAGGATACAGTATGCATAGGCTGGAACGCCTTAAGACACAGTTGATCTTTCAGGAAGGAATCCCGCCACTCGCTGACGTCCTAAGTCTGTAGGAAGCCCCGAGACAGGCTGGCGCGGGGAGTTCCTGTGTGTCCCACTGTATCGCCTCCTTTGGCTTCCTGGGACTCTACTCCGACTGGGGTGGCTGTGTCTCATTGACATCACTGGTCTTACTTTCTGTGTCGTCGTCTGACAGCTCCAGGGAAGCGCCCTCAAGATGCAGCTGGCGTCGGCCAGATCGGCTTGAAGAAAAGCTGATTGGGCCACCTCGCCTGGGGAGAAGCGAAAGCAGGCACGTGGGTACATGTGCCAGGGTGTGTGGCTGTCAGGTGGTTCCACTGCCTAGTGACACGGAACCTTCCACTTCGACTCGTGGTGAGTGGGAATAGGGCTGGGACAGGCTTTTGTGCTTTGCCACTCCCCATCCCCCCTGTGGAATGGCATTCTGGACAGCCCACGGAGCAGGGTCCTCAGAGAACGGGGGTGGCTGATCCATTGAAGACCGCCTGTGATAGAAACGGTAAGGAGGATGCACCTAGGCAGGCTCCACCTGCTCATGCAAGGTCTGCTATCTTTCTCGATAAAGGGTCAGACGGCAAATATCTTATTTAGGCTCTGAAGACCCCGTAGGGTCTCTGTTGCATATTTCTCTTTGGTTATGACGCTTTAAAATGTGAGAACTGGGGGCCAGCAGGTGGCATGGTGGTTAAGGCGCTGGACACTACCAGATGGCAGACCATGGTTGGAATCCCAGACCTGGTGGCTTGCTTTCTCAGTTTCCCTATCTCTTTTTCTATGTGTCTTTCTCTGGTCAAATTTAAAAAATTAATGAATTAAATGAAGTAATTAATTCTTTAAAAAAATAGTGCAAATGTGAGCCAGCAGGTGGTATGGTGGTTAAGGCACTGGACTCCCACATGGCTGACTGCAGTTCGAGTCCCGGACCTGGTGGCTTGCTTTCTCACTCTCCCACCAGCCTCCTTCACCCCCATCTCTCTCTGGTGAGTGCATAAGCCCTGTAGCAAATTAGAGAATAAATAAAATGAAGGGATTCTTAAAATAAATAAAATAAAAAGTAAAAAATAAAAATGTGAAAAGCATTCCTAGCTTGCTGGCTGTACAAAAGCGGGTCATGGCCTGGATCTGCCTCAGCTGTAGACTGCCCACATCCTGCCACCCTCTCCCGGGTCTGCCCTCTCCTGGTCTCGCAGACTCAGTGGAGAGGGGGAGGGTGCTGAGGAGGGCTGCCGGTGCCAGTCCCTGCGAGGAGCCGCCCTCTCCTCCCTGAAGAGGTCTGGACCAGGTGGCCACGGCCCTGGCCCTCACCCGCGTGCTGTACTACTGAGGTCCACTAGGGAATGGCACAGAGGCAAGCAGCCCGTTCCTCTTTTTCTCCGAGGGCTACAATAAAGGTCAGGACTCTTGACTGCAGTGACAGGTGGAAGAACGGGGGATGCACGTGCATCTACGCGACGTCCTCAGCCCGGCCGCACCGTCAGCTGTCTCGGTGCGGGGTGCCAGGGTGCTCACTCACCTCAGCCGGTTCTTCAGAGTGCTGACCTCGCGGCTCAGGCCCTCGTTGGCCTCGGTGGCATCATCCAGTTCCCGCTGGAGTTTACGCCGAGATGCGTTGGCACGTGTAGCTTCTTCTTCTGCTTCTTCCAGCTGGCGTTTAAGTTGCTTCATCCGGGCGTTGGCCTTCTCCATCTTGGGAAAGTGACACAGATGAAGACAAACCAGGTGAACTGAGTGGCAGCACAGCTGTCTGCTCCCCTTGTGAGCACACACATGCACACCTCTGCACTGACACACGGGCCTGCGGCTGGTCTGGCTTGTCACTCAGCAAAGCCATTTACAGGGCAAACTATGCTCAAAGAATGAAAAAAACAGTTTAACGTCATACACACAACCTATGGGGTGTGAAAGGGAATTGCTATTTTTGCAAAATGGAGACGAGCCAGCAATGTGGACAGCCCCCACCTCAGGAGACTGTGCAACACACTGCCCTCGAAGTGTGCGTGTTTCAGATGTTATACTTGGATTTCAGAACAAAGCCACTCTGGGAAGACCTGATACCAACTACCACACTGGATCCTCCACTCCTGAGGCACGCCGGGAGTGCCCTGTGGGTCCAGCTCACGCCAACCCAGAGCTGCCCTTGCTGTTGCTAAGCCCAGAGGATCGGGGGAGGGCAAGGCCGGGTGCTTGACTAGAGTAGGAAGCACAGGGAGGGTCTGGGCTGAAGGCAGTGACACCTCAGAGCCACCCCACTTCCCACCCACTGTCTGCTGTGGTGAGAATTACCACACAAAAGGGAGCCCTGGTGGAGACCACAGCCAACCATGCCGCAGTCTGTGAGCTGACCTGCAGTTCCTGGCCTGAGGAATTCCCTGGCGCTTAGAAACGGATGCCTAGAAGCAGATGACAAACCCTCCCCGGTCCGGGTACAGTACATCTGCGTCTCCATTTGCTCTCCGACATCGCCTGCATCCACCCCTCTGCCCAGCTGCGTCTCCTGGCTGCCAGCTAAGCCCAGGAACAGTTATTCCAGGCAGAGGGAGATTGAGAGAGAAACAGACTGAAATCTCTGCCCTCGTGAAGTGCCCATTCTAGCGGAGGAGAAGGATAACTTCCAAATCCAGTTCGGGCCTCACACTTCAAAGCTTTCCAACATTCTCTCACCTCCTCTGCACCCCGCATTTTATCACGTCTGTGTCCCCAACACCCAGAGTGCCCAGTGGGAACACAGGACAGCACACGGTAGTTGAAACATTAGAAAGTTTAAAATAGTATTTTTTTCTTTTTTTTTTGTTTGCTATAGGATGCATATGCTTGCCAGAGAGAGTTAAAGTGAGAAATCACCCTCCTCTTAAGGAGGATGGTCGTGCTGTAATCCCTGCTCTATTTTCCTCTCAGGATTTTGGATGCACATACATGCCCAGTGAGTTTTTCGAGTTGCTAGATCCAGGACTCAGACCGCTCAGCCAGCCATACGGGTTCTAGTGTTTTAACCTTCATGCCCTTGGGATCCTTTCCCAGGGCCCTTTTAGTACTAAAACATCTCCTGGGTGGAAGATAATCTTCCTGGCCTGCTTTCTCTCTATACCTGCTCTTTGTTCAAACCATTTTTTTTTGGCTATAGGATGTGTGCACTCACCAGAGAGAGGAAGTGATAAATCAGCCCTCAGAGAGAATGGCCATGTCACAATCCCCTCCATCATCCTCCTGAGATTTGGGGCATGCACGCACCTGCACCCTGTGTGAATTTCAAGTCACTGGGTCTGGGACTCGAACCACGGTCAGCCATATGGGAGTCCAGCATCTTAAGTACTATGCCACCTGCTGGTTCCTCCACCCCTTTACCTGTTCTTTGTACTGATCTGCGTGTCGACGTTCGTCTTCAACCTGCATGAAGATCTCCTTCAGCTTCTTCTCCGTACGACGAACTAGTTTGTTGGCAGCTGCTCGTTCCCTGTCAAAGTGATCACAGTAGTTGAAAAGTTTTTGAAATGATATTGAGTGGGGAAAAAGGTGCTTTGAAGTCCTTTTCCTCTAAAGGTGATGCATACTGACGTGCCTTTCTGGACTCTGTGCTCAGAGTAACGTGGGCCTGAAACCAAACGTGTCCACACAGTGTACTGGAGCAGCATGACGGACCTCTACACTGACAGGCAGGAAATGCAGCGTTCCTGCACACGCAGGTCTGAATCGCTTCATTCAGTGACCTTCTGCATACGTGAAACTTACGTACAAGACACCTGCCAGTTATACTGAACACAGGCTTTTTGAAGACAAAAACCCATTAGTGGGTAAGAGGTGACTAGCTTGAAATGTGCAAATAAAACCCACAATTGATTCATTTCAGAATTTGCTAGCAACTGACTATGATGCCAGAGGCTTTTAGCAGCAGACACTAAAAAACTAACCAACCCCACACATCTGTTCTTTGGCGAGACGTCAAACCAACTGCTGTTTCCAGAGAGCCCACTGGAAGGAGACGTGACTTATTGGAGGACTCCATGGAAAACAGGAAAAGCAGTTTTGTTCCTTACCAAATGTTATAGAAATACGAATGGCAATGAAAGGTGAGTTATGTTAATTACAATTAAAAACAAACTCTTTTCTGTTTTAGCCAGTGGAGTCATAAGAAAGACTTGGGAAGTTGGGTTGGGGAGGGCTGGGCTCTGAGCTCCCCAAAAAGAGGGTGACTGAAAGTGTGCTCTGGCGCTGGCAGTCCACGGATTGGAGCTGTGTACACTGCCCCAAGCCGTACTGTGCTGCTGCTCAGACGTGTCGGATGCATTGGTGCGACATAAGGGCAGCTGGGCAGCGGTCCCTTTCTGTGGGTCCAGAAGAGCTTTTATTTTGTCACACTGCCGTTTCTTCTCTGCCAGCAAACAGTACCATTTTACGTGAGGATGCCAGCTTGGGAACTGGCATTGGGTGGACATACAAACTTACGGTGCCCAGGAAATCACGGGGCACAGTGTGACTGGCCTTCGGCTGGGTCCGGGAGGAGCAGGCAGGCAAAGCCGTCCCTGACAGCTCACGCAGACCGACCGTCCTTCCGACCTCGGGACACATTCGGTCTGTCTCTATGGCTCACCCTCCCCGGCCCCCCACTCTGGCTTTGTGTGTTCTGGTCATCTCCCCATGCAGTGGGACGCTTTCTAGGCCAAGGGGGTTGTCAGTTTTGTCTCTGACTCACAGATGAGCCCAGAGCCTGGTCTGTGGCAGACATACTGTCGGTTTGGGTTTATGGCAGTACAAGCCTCTTACTTGGCTTCCTGCTCAAGCTGCTCTTCCAGCTGCCCAATCTTGGCTTCCAGGGCCGTGATGGTGGCCTTGAACTTGGACTTGACCGCGCCCTCCAGCTCCTGCAGCTTGGCCTTCAGCTCCTTGCTCTGCCGCTCCAGCTGCTGGCGTGCGTTGTCACTCTTCTGGGCGGCGCTGCGCTCGGCTGCCAGCTCCGTGTTCAGCGTGTCCACCTGGAGGGGAGAGACGGGGTGAGCCTCTGGAGCCGTGGGCAGCACAGCCCTCCCGGCGACGGGCTGCGGCCCGGGCCACCTGCAGCGTGGTCTTGCGGAAGCGGTCGTTGAGCAGCTCCATGTTGCTCTGCTCCTCTTCCAGCTCCTCCTCCAGCTGAGCGATCCGAGCTTCCAGCCGCCGCTTCTCGTCCAGCAGTGCGGACCTGGCCAGGGTGGGGAGGCGACAGCTCACTACCACCTCCACACAGTGCAGGGACTTGGAAGGCTCCTCCACCCACCCTGCTCTAGCGTCATTCCTGAGTTCTCTTCCCCTAATCCACCGGGGCCCAGCCCATACCCCTCCAAACACCACCGCCCACTCCTGGTCTGCCACCCTTCCAGCTGCCGCTGCCGTTCTCCTCTCCCCATCTGTCCTCCACAGACAGCAGCCAGGGCCGACGTTAAAAACTGCACATGGGATCCTGGCGTTCTCTCACTTCAACACTTCAATGGCTTTTAGTGCATTGAGGATAAAATTCCCGTCCCTCATTGCCCACTCAGAAGGGTACCTGCTGGGCCCTCAATACAATAATTCAATGGAGAAGTCAACTTAATTGGAAAGAAGATACTGATTTCTAATGAAAAATGAACTCAGAGAAAGATCACGTCCAAGGAACCTGCTTGCCAAAGCCGGTGAATTTACAGTGGAGACGTGAATGCCGGCCGGTGCAGACCGTGGACACCGGGCTTTACCACAGCCGGTGTACGCCAGCCGAACCCCCGCAGCTCGTCAGCTGCCTGACTGGAGTGGGAGAGTGAGCCAGCTCTAGACTCCCAGATGCCAGCTGTCGCCCCAGCCTTCTGTGTGCCAAGGGCAAAGTGCAGCCACCGGAAAGACAGGGGTGCCTACTGCTGCCCAGCGCCACCCCCAGGCGCTGCAGGAGACTCACTTGCCGGAGGCGCTGTTGGCGATCTCGTCGGCCAGCTCCTCTCGCTCCTGCTCTGCGTGTCGGCGGGCTCGCTCGGACGAGGCGAGTTCCTACACAAGAACAGCCCAGGAGTGAAGCTCCGGCTGGGAACGGTTCCCTCGGGGGTGGAATCTGACAGCACTGGGCTGCAGCCAGCCTGCTCCAGCTGCTCTTTACCTGCACCTCAAACTGCAGCTTAGGTTTGAGCACCTCAGCTGGGAAGCTTGCTGAGGAAGATCAGGTTGGGTACAGGCCAGCCAGGTGAAGTGCAGGGCAAGGGTCCCTGAGCAAAACGCTCATGAGGGAAGCCTTAGTCTGTGCAAAGGCTTTGCTGTCACTTCTCTCATAAGAGGTGACTGCATTTCTGCTCTCTTCAGAAAGCTGGTCTTTTTCCTTTTTCTTTTTTAAGATTTATGTAATTTTATTTGTTATTATTATTTACCTTTTTAAAAATTTGTCCCGGGGTGGGTAGAAAGTGGACACTTTCGGGGTCTACTTTAACATGCTCTATATGCTCTTTCTTCCTAACTAATATCTGATTCTTTTTATAGCTTCTAAACTCCATAGGTCAAAATCATGTCTTTTTCTCTCCCTGTGTATTTCTTTTTTTTTCTCTCTCTTTTTTTCCTTTTTTGGAGAGATTTTTGCTATATGGCGTGTGTGCTTGCCAGAAAGACAGAGAGACAGAAAGTGAGAAATCAACCTCCAGCGGGGAGGGCAACGCTGCAATCCCTTCTCCATTCTCCTCTTGGGATCTTGGGCGCACACACACACACACACACACACACGGCGTGAGTTTAAGCAACAGGGTCCAGGACTTGCACCGTGATCGACTACATGGGAGTCCAGCGACATAGCCATTACGCTAACTGCTGGTCTCCTGCCCCATCCTTTTTTAAAAATTTTTTTTTAATTTCATTTTATTTATCATTATCATTATTTTAAGAACTATTTTATTTAACTTTATTTATTTATTTAAATTTGATGAGAAAGAGAAAACATGAGAAAGCAAGCCTTCATGTCTGGGACTTGAACCATGGTTGTCCACGTGGAACCAGCACCATTAACCACCACGCCACCTGCTGATCCTTCATTATTATTATTATTTTTTAACATGCTATAAGGCATGTGCGCTCACCAGAGAGAAAGAGATTGAAAGGGAAAGTGAGAAAGCAAGTTGCCAAGTGAGATTTGAACCGTGGTCCACCATGTGGGAGTCCAGTGCCTTAACCACCATGCCACCAGCTGCCCAAGCTGGTGTTTCTTAATATAAACTGAGCACAAACTTGCTGCAAACCCAGAATGAGCTATGCCCACCTGTGGTTTGAGTATCTTTCGCACACCGGTTTGGATAAAGGGCAATAACTGGCAGCTGTGGTGCGGCAGGCTCACAGCTCTGTGGGGGCAGGTGGGTGGAGCGTTAATGCAGAGGGGCTCGTGTGTGAACTGGGCCTCTGTGAAAACAGGGCCTCATTCTCGAGGCAGATGGAGCCCTGGCCAGGGCAACCACTGCAGCTCTGCAGGGGACTCCAGGACTGGCAGGACCATGGGGTCAGCCCTATGCCTCCAGGCTGTCTACAGCCAAGAATTACACGATGGCTCCTTTTCTACAAATTTCTTCGGACAGAAAGGCAGGGGCACATTTTCACTGCCACTGGATAAATCCTGATATCACCTCCCTAGGCTCCGAAGAACTGTGCCACCTCCTTTATTTCATAGATAAGGAAGCGAGGCCCACATGGAAGAAGAGGCTAGCCCCAAGTCCGTAAGTGGTTAATAGTAGAAAGTCTGGGTTCTGACTCCCTGCCCAGGGCTCTTCCCACCAGCTGCCCCTTCCGCACTTGGCCAGAGTGCATCTTGAAGGTGTCTGAGGAGCAGGGCTGCGGAAGCCTGTCTGCAGGCTCTGGCACGTGTGCTGCTGCTTCTGCTGGGGCACAGGATGCGGGTCCTTGGGAAGACCCAAGTTCCAGCCCAAGGGGCAGGAGGGAAGTCAGGAGGGAAAAGGGGCAGCTGTCCAGGATGTGATGGCAGCTGCAGAACGTGCTGGGCCTGACCTGAGGGCTGCTGATTACAGACAGCGCTGCCATCTGGCCTCCTGTTCACTCCTCTGAGCTCTCACAGGTTGAGGCCCATGGGAGAAAGGGAAGGACCCTGCGGCCTCTCAGCCCAGTGGATAGAGGTGTGTGAGGAAAGGAAAAGCATTAGGGAGGTGAAGGGAGGACAAGGCCAGCTTTTTGGCTCAGTCTCTTCTCCTTGATGCATTGTAATCCTTGCCTGAAGGCCTGAAATAAACACTTTCAGCTTTCAGTAAAAACAGAGTCAGGTGCAGGGAGAGCTGCTTGGACACTCAGTCAATGGCCTGGGGCTCTTGAGGAGGCAGGCCCCACGAACTCCATCACCTCTGCTGAGATGGGCATTTGGGGTGTCCCTGGTCAGCTCCGTGATGGACACATCTACTTGACGAATACAGTGAAGTTTCATGGATGAAATGGACCATTCTTTTTAGGAATACATGAAACATTTTTATAAAAATGACCATGTGAGGGCCAGGAGGTGGCATGGTGGTTAAGGCGCTGGACTCTCACATGGCTGACTGAGGCTTGAGTTCCAGACCTGGCAGCTTGAAAATCATGCTGGGCATGTGTGCAGGCATGCCCAAGATCCCAGGAGGAGAATGGAGAAGGGATTACGGCACAGCCATCCCTCCTTGGAGGATGGTGATTGCTCACTTTCCCTTTCTTTGTCTCTATCTCTGGCAAGTGAATGCACCCTGTGGGAAAAATAAACAGATGAAAACCCCTATGTTTTTGGCCCTCGAGCTATTGTCAACATTCTTCAATGTTGTTAAGACTAGAAATCCACTAAAAAAAGAAAATACCATAAGTTTGGAAACCTTTTTCAGTCCTGACACCTAGAGAGGTCCTTTTCTTTTCTGCAAGTTCAACTCTGTCTTTAGTAATACTGGGTTGTCGGAAACGTCATGACATTTTTTTCCATGTTTTGCTATGCCAAAATGCATCATGACTTTCCTGATAACCCAGTATTTTACTAAGCATGCCTAGGGAGTTTTTCCGTAATAGCTAATATTAACATTTCAATGTAAGTTACAATATTTCCAAGTTCGAATAGGCTTATGTGGAAGTCAGCTATTCAAGTGTGTGCACTGATAATTCCATAGTATAGGCAACATTTCATCAGTCCTCTCCCATAAGAACTTACAAAAGAGATAAATGAGAGAATAATTGTGATTACAATAGGTGATTCACTTAGAAATTCAGTGAAACACACTTCTCTCCTTTAGGAATGACGGGAAAGGAATAGTGCTGCTGTGTAAAACCAGGGAGTGTATCGTCAAGGTTAGGGGCACATGATCCTAATGCTTGTCACCAGTCAATCAATACATTAGCCCTCCCTGTCCTTCCCTTCCCTTCCCTTCCCTTCCCGTCCAGGAGTCGGTGCTGTTGTCTGCAGAACCGAGGCAGTAAGGTAGGTTGTTGAAACAGTAATAATGACATATTTTTCTATGTTGTTCTGCGAAAAATGTGTCATGGCTTTTCCAATGACCCAATATATTAAAAATAGATACTGAAATTATACTATATGAAAAAGATACTACACTGTATCTGATCTTGGAGAAATTTTAGGACAAATATGTTTGTTGAACAAATAGATGAAGTAAATAAACAAACCTCCTGCAGTTGAAGGATTTCTGCTTCCAGACTCTTCAATTTCTTTTCACTCTCTTTGGATTGAGCAAAAATCTCGTCTCGGGATGCACGGGCTTCCTCTAGTTCACGCTGGTAGTCTTTCATCTGAGCCTGTAATGAAAAGATGGACACTAACATGCCGGCAAGGAAGCGGACAAATTGGAGCCCTCTCTGATAGCTGGTAGGAATGCAAAATGGTGCGGTCTCTATGAAAAGCATGGACCAGCAGATGGCGTAGGCTACATCACTGGACTCCCGCGTAGGTGACTGCAGTTAGAGTCCCGGATCCAGCGGCTTAAAACTCAGGCTAAGAACGTGTGTGTGTGTGCCCAAAGCCCAAGAGAATGGAGAAGGGACTGTGGCATGACCATCCTCCTCAGGGGGGTGATTTCTCGCTTTCTGCCTTGCTGCTGAGCATACATGCCCTATATATATATATATATAAAAAAAACTCTCTAAATAAAAAAAAAAAAAAAAATGGAAAACAGGTCAGTAGAGCTTCAGAGCTAAGTAAGAATTACCATATAATCTAGCAATTAACTCCGAGGTATATACCTAAGAAAACTGAAAGTACATGTCCACACCAGTGTGCATGAATGTTCACACAGCATTATTCATAACAGCCAAAAAGTGGAAACAATCTAAATATCTACCAGTCAATGATGAATAAAATGTTATATTATGCACATATATGTGTATATCTATATCCATACAATGGAATATTATTTAGTAATGAAAAGGAATGAAATATTTAATCATGGCAGATGGGTGAGCTTCATAAACATTATGCTTAAATATAAAAAGCCAGTCATGGGGCCGGCAGGTGGTGTGGTGGTTAAGGCACTGGACTTCCACATGGCTGACAGTGGTTTAAGTTCTGGACATGGCAACCTGCCTTCTCTGTCTCTCTTTGGTAAATGCATGTGCCCTGTAGCAAATTAAAATAATAATAATTAAATTAAATTAAATAAATAATTCTTAAAAAAAAAAGCCAGTCATAAAAGGCCACATATTGCACAATTCCATTAATATGAAATGTACAACATAGGCATTTATAGACAGAAAACAGATTAATAGTCAATTAGCACTGCACGTGCCAGTGATGGGACGACTCAGTTTCAACCATTGGGTGTAGGATTTCTTTAGGGGGGGCCAAGTTATTTAAAATTAGACAGTGGGGCCAGCATGAAGCATGTTGGTTGGGCACTGGACTCCCACATGAATGATTGCGGTTTGAGTCCTTGATCTGGCGGCTTGTTTTCTCTTTTCCCCTCTCTCCAATCAAATTTAAAAATAATAATGACAAATAAAATTAAATAAACTAATTCTTTTTTAGCTATGGGGTGCATGTGTTTGCCAGAGAGACAGAGAGATGGAAAGCAAGAAATCACCACCCCCCAGTGGGGATGGCCACGCCACAATCCCTTCTCATCCGTCCTTCCCTTGGG
>NW_006160005.1:346794-348324 GCF_000334495.1 Tupaia belangeri chinensis
GTGATTTCTCACTTTCTGTCTCTCTGTCTCTCTCTTTCTGGCGAGCACACGTGCCTCTCAAAAAAAAAAAAAAAAAAAAAAAAAAAAAAGATTGATATGTAAGATCTCTTTAATATAGAAATTTCTTCTCATTTTTACATTTTATTTAAATAAAGTCTTAAGGTGTGGAATCACCAAGGTTAAAGGAGGGGTATTTTCTACAGTTCTTGTCATCATTGACAAGCTCTCCCCTGGAGAAGCTGCAACTCTTTCTGCTCCCGACAGGTACACAGGAACGCCCATCACACACCTGCCAGTGCCGTGAGTTATGGTTACTTCCGTCACTGCAGTAGTGAAAACTGGCAAGTCATCTGGATGGCAATAGTGATGATTAGTGATGATTAAAATGGACTGAAAAGACTAAAGGGAGAAAGCCCGTACAACTTCCTTTCAAGGTGACTGGCCAGGCTGGGTGCTTCGTTAAGCACCCCTGGCGGCTGCTCAGGGATACGGGAGCGTGTTCCAGCAAGGACGTGCCACCTGCTCACTGGCCACCAGCTCTGTCTTGCTAAATAAGGTCAAGTATGTCCTATAGGGGTCAGCAGGTGGCATGGTGGTTAAGGTGCTGGATTCCCACCTGGCTGACCATGGTTCAAGCACAGATCTGGTGGCTTGAAACTCACTCTGGGCGCTTGTGAGTGCATGCCCAAAGTCCCGAGAAGAGACTGGAGGAGAAATTATTGTGGTGTGGTCATTCCCTCAAGGGGTGATTTTTCACTCTCCCTCTCTGTCGCTGTCTCTTCAGCAAGCACTCATACCTTATGGCAAAATACCTTAAAAAAAAAAAAAAAAAGCATGTCCTGCATATATGGCAGATACACAGGTGCCACCTTTATGGCCTCTGCCCTAATCCATAGCCAAGGTGACACAGGGCTTTTCTACACCGTGAACCTTGTGTAAAGGCTATGCGTGCGCTCGACCGCAGGAGGCCCACACGATGCCAGCAGAAGATGCTGCTGCCCGGCTGGACATACCTGAAGTTTGCGAAGCTGTTTGATCACTTCGTCCCTGGCTTTGTTCGCAGCCTCGATTTGAGCTTCTAGGTCCTTCAAGTCTATTTCCATTTTCTTCTTTGAAGCAACAGCAAGTGCCCTCTGTTTCCGCTCGTCCTCCAGCTCTGCCTCGAGCTCCCGCACCTACAGGAGTCAGGACACGCCTGGTTAAAGCCGATCAGGCCTCAGAGAACGGGCAGCCTGGTGCTGGGTAAGGCCCTGCTTGTGAGGTGGCAGCACCTTCTGCTACTCGGTGGAGGTGCTCTCTGTCATGGAGCGGTGGTTATCAACACAAAACCTCCCTAGTTGAATTTCATTCGAAGGGATCTTTAAACACAACGGCACCTGGTACAAACCGTTCCCACTGCGTGCTAGGCAGGTACGTGGAAGGTAGAGCCTCTGACCTCACAGTCCACGTGACACAAAGACTCGAAGCCATGAGGCAGTGAGATGACGACTAAGAGAGGCCTGGGACAGACAGGGCACGGCGTGCTTAGTG